>NC_091957.1:52226430-52526430 GCF_031021105.1 Erythrolamprus reginae
CTGAACTTGCCTGAAGAAGTTGTGAATATTACAAAGCTGGAGGTTTTTAAGAAGAGATTGGGCAATCATTTGTCTGACATGGTGTAGGGTTTCAGAGCTGGGGGTTGGACTAGAAGACCTCCAAGGTCCCTTCCAACCCCTCTATTTGTATTTGATTGCTTATTTGTACCTCGTGACAAAGATATTTTTTCTTTTATGTGCACTGAGAGCATATGTTAGGTCCCACAGAGTGGGTCTTCTCCGGGTCCCGTCAACTAAACAATGCCGCTTGGCGGGACCCAAGAGAAGAGCCTTCTCTGTGGCGGCCCCGGCCCTCTGGAACCAACTCCCCCCAGAGATTAGAATTGCCCCCACCCTCCTTGCCTTTCGTAAGCTACTTAAAACCCACCTCTGCCGCCAGGCATGGGGGAATTAAGACTTTTTTCTCCCCCTATGCCGTTACAACTGTATACATGATATGTTTGTATGTATGTTTGGTTTTTATATATTAAGGGGTTTTAATTTGCTTTTAGTATTGAATTTTATTGTATATTTTCATGATTGTCGTTAGCCGCCCCGAGTTTTCGGAGAGGGGCGGCATATAAATCCAATAAAACTAAACTAAAACTAATATGTACAAATTCCTTGGGTGTCCAATCACACTCGACCAATAAAAATTCTATTCTATTCTATTCTATTCTATTCTATTCTGTTCTATTCATTCTTATTCTATTTTATTCTACTCTACTCTACTCTATTCTATTCTATTCTATTCTATACTTTTGCTGAGATACCAATGATCTTGGGGGAGGAAAGTGCTGTGATTTTCAGGCATGAATAATTCGGTATGCTCTCAAATAATTTCGTCACAGATTCATATTCCAACCCCTGTATTTGTATTTCATTGCTTATTTGTACCTCGTGACAAAGATATATTTTTCTTTTATGTGCACTGAGAGCATATGTACAAATTCCTTGGGTGTCCAATCACACTCGACCAATAAAAATTCTATTCTATTCTATTCTATTCTGTTCTATTCATTCTTATTCTATTTTATTCTACTCTACTCTACTCTATTCTATTCTATTCTATACTTTTGCTGAGATACCAATGATCTTGGGGAAGGAAAGTGCTGCGATTTTCAGTTATGAATAATTCGGTATGCTCTCAAATAATTTCATCACAGATTCATATTCCAACCCTCTATTTGTATTTCATTGCTTATTTGTACCTCGTGACAAAGATATTTTTTTTCTTTTATGTGCACTGAGAGCATATGTACAAATTCCTTGGGTGTCCAATCACACTCGACCAATAAACATTCTATTCTATTCTGTTCTATTCTATTCATTCTTATTCTATTTTATTGTACTCTACTCTACTCTACTCTATTCTATTCTATCCTTTTGCTGAGATACCAATGATCTTGGGGGAGGGAAAGTGCTGCGATTTTCAGGTATGAATAATTTGGTATGCTCTCAAATAATTTTGTCACAGATTCATATTCCCCTATCAGAAGAATGAGCCTGGCCTAGGATTGTCGGGTTATCCAGAGACAAAATGCTAGTCCTCTTGAAAAAGAAAAGGGATGGGCCAGAAGACAGCACCTCTCATTGGAGCAGAATTGGAAGTCAAACTCAGAAAGCCCCCCAATACATCTTCCCAAGGAAAATAAAGCAATATTGTCAAGCTGGCAAATATCCCTCCCAGATACATTTTCCCAGGGAAATGAATGTGTCAGCCTCAACCATAATACCTTTAGAAGGCCAAGGTCTGCTAATAGGCTGGGGAGAAAAAAACAACAACAACAGGAAGAGAACCAGGACAAGTTGATAAACTTCATCACAATAACTCTCTTTAAAACAAAAAACCACTATGAATATACAATATACTGTACACTATGAATTCATTCCATGACCAGGTTCTTAAGTAGAAAAGTTTGTAAGTAGAAGCCATTTTTCCCATAGGAATCAATGTAAAAGCAAATAATGCGTGTAAACCCATTAGGAAAGAAATAAAAAATTGGAATTTGGGTGGGAGGAAGAGGAGGAAGAAGAGGAGGAGGACAGTCATTGCCGAAGGAAGAAGGTGAGGTGAGGAGAATAAAAAAAATCCAAAACTTTAAGGCTTTAAAAAAAAAGAAAAAGAGGGACTCCGAGGCGGCGAGGAGGAGCACGCGCCTCCCATACAGCCGGCACAAGGCTGCCTCCCATACACTGTGTCAGGGAGAGAAATCCAGGAGGAATCACAGGAAACTGGCAGGGCCTTCGTGCCGCTCTCAAATTTCCTGTGAAATTTTTCTGGGCTCGGGTTTTTAGGTAGAAAATGGTTCTTAAAGAAGAGGCAAAAAAACCTTGAACACCCGCTTCTTATCTAGAAAAGTTCTTAAGTAGAGGCATTCTTAGATAGAGATACCACTGTATTGCCTTTGTTCTTTCAGTGGTCTTTGATGTCCTGTTCATTATAGGTAGCTCTTCAACTTATGACTGAAATTGAAGAACTACCTATAGTTCTTTGACCATAGCTCCAAATCTCTGTTGATAAACAAGACAGCTGTTTAAATATGTTTGGGCCCATTTTACAACCTTTCTTGTCGCTGTTCTTAAGTACATCGCTACAGTTGTTAACTCAGTGATGTAGTTAAGTGAATCTGGCTATTCCATTGACAATAGAATAGAATAGGGTAGGGTAGGGTAGAATCAGATTGGATAGGATAGGATAGGATAGAATAGGGTAGGGTAGGGTAGAGTAGAATCAGATTGGATATGATAGAATAGAATAGAATAGGGTAGAGTAGAGTAGGGTAGAATCAGATTGGATAGGATAGGATAGGATAGGGTAGGGTAGGGTAGAGTAGAATCAGATTGGATATGATAGAATAGAATAGAATAGAATAGGGTAGGGTAGGGTAGGGTAGAATCGGATTGGATAGGATAGAATAGAATAGAATAGAATAGAGAGCGAGAAGTGATGGTTCAGGATCATTTTAATTTGATGTTAAGTTTTTTTTTTAAAAAAAATCTTATTTTGTAAATCGCCTAGAATCAGTGGTTCAAACATCTGTTTTCTTTTTTTCTCCCCCCCCCAGTTAATAAACCAATTACAGCCAGCACATTAACTTGAGAGGCATCGAAACATGAAAAACATTTCAACTAGATGCTGAATTTTGGCAAAGCTTGGCACAGCTTGTAGAAATACATAAACTGAAGCAATCTGTTAAACTGCAAACCGGGCCAATTAAATCTCGTATTTTGAGTGACTGAGGTTCAGTAGAAATTAATTGTATTTCAGCTAGGTTAAACTTCCCTTAACAATTATCCACCAGCATATAATGGATGGTTACTTTTCTTGGAAGTTACTATTAGCTGTACTGGCCCTAACCCTTCCATGGACATCAGTTTTAGGGCTAAACCCATTTCAACCTGGTGAGGTTTTCTTTTACATTAAACTTTTGGTTAGAACTTTTTGGTTGGGTTAATAGCCCTCATGGTTTCTCCTCAATTCCAATTTGAGTCAGAATAACATGCAAGGCTTTTATGTTGTTTTTGTTGAAAAAGGATATCCTTCATTTTTTATTTTTAAAGTTTAAGGGGAGGGTTGCTTCTGGCTACGTTAGCATTCTAGGCTGATTCCTCTTTTAACTCCAACCCCAGATTTTGTCACTTCTTCTCCGAATGTACCCTGATCAGAGAAGGATGTAAATATTTCCACTGAATATCTAGACTATTTTTTTTTAAAATCCACCCATTAAGCTACAAGAAAAGATGAGATTGTACATGCATATTTACATACTGCTTAAATTTCTGGATGTAGAGCTGGTTGAAAAACTTTCTGGATTTGTAGACGTTTGAGACTATATCCAAAAGCAAGCAAAAGAAACATTTCCTATGACTGCTATTTCAATAGCCATTTTATTAAAATTATAACAATTAAAACTAATACAAACTGGGAGAGAAAAAACTAAAAGAAAGAACAGAAAGAAAGAAAAATTTGTAACAGAATACCCGATGCAACTAGACTTACAATCCTAGGTTTAGAAAGCCTAGAACTACGTCGCCTTAAACACAACCTAAGCATAGCCCATATAATCATCAGCTACAACGTCCTTCCTGCCAATTACTTCAGCTTCAACCACAACAACACATGAGTTACACAACAGATACAAACTTAAAGTAAACTGCACTAAACTCGGCTGCAGGAAATATGACTTTAGTAACCGAGTAATTTATGCATGGAACTCACTATCAGACTTTGTAGTATCATCACCTAACCCCCAAAACTTTACCCTTAGACTATCCGGATTCCTAAGAGGTCATTAGGAGATGTGCATAAGTGCACCAGTGTGCCTTCCATCCCCTATCCTAATGTTTCTCTTTGACTAGTATCATGAATATAAATATTGTTATATTTTTGTATACCACTAAATACGTACTTGACAAAACAAACAAACCAATAGACAACCAGTAAAGGCAAGCATTCTGCCACCCTAAATAGACTTTCCACCTAGGAAATTTAACCCAAAGCTCAGCAGTTATTTAAAATGTCACCCTTAACCTAAAACATAAATTGCAGGCAGGAAACGGGTGAGTGCTCACAATTTTCTTTTATTAACCCTCTATGTATGCACAAAGACTTCTGTGCATGCGCAGAGGGTGAAAAAGCACACCCAAATCACACACACACACACATGCCAATCACATGCTTTCGAACTGGTAGGGAAGGTAAATAGATTTCACCACTGGGGAAAAAAACCCCAGGTACAATATAGCCAATTCACCAGCACATAGAAAATATTTCTGCACAGCCACGGAACGGACGTATAATGTTGACAAAACCACAGTTGATTTGAACATTTTCAATATTTTGGCTATTTTAGCTCTGCTGCTGGGTTGGGGTTTTTTTTAAGTTCTTTTTAAATAAGCAGGTTTTGTTCTTAAAAATGTGAATGGCTGCGTTGATGATTTCCCTTGCTGGCTGCTTGGGGTTCCTAATGAGAAAGCAAGGGTATCAATAAAAAAATTAAAAAAATATGAACATTCTCCTGCAAAATACTTCTATGGAACGTATGTACAATGCAACTGATTGGATTATGCAAAGCATGGTAATTTACCACCTGGTAAATGTTTGGCTTTATTCATTCTTTGTTAGACAAAGGCATACATAGGGAAGATTTTATAGCTCAGCAGTGTTATTGTCTTTTATATCAACACTCCCATCAAATAACATAAATAGGTATACAGCTGGCAACTATAATCCCAGCATCCTTTAATCTCTTAATTTAAAGCCAGGTCATTAATTTATGCAAATCTATCTCATTCCATTTCCTTTTTTATTGATAGATAGATAGATAGATAGATAGATAGATGGATGGATGGATGGATGGATGGATGGATGGATGGATGGATGGAAGGTAGGTAGGTAGGTAGGTAGGAAGGTATCAGATTATCTTCAGGACTGCCTTCTGCCTCACGAAACCCAGCGACCAGTTAGGTCCCACAGAGTGGGCCTTCTCCGGGTCCCATCAACTAAAGGACCCAGGGGAAGAGCCTTCTCTGTGGTGGCCCCGGCCCTCTGGAACCAACTCCCCCCAGAGATTAGAATAGCCCCCACCTTCCTTGCCTTTCGTAAGCTCCTTAAAACCCGCCTCTGCCGTCAGGCATGGGGGAACTGAGATATTCTTTCCCCCTAGGCTTCTACAATTTATGCATGGTATGTTTGTATGTATGATTGGTTTTATAACAAGGGTTTTTAGCTGTTTTTAGCATTGGATTGTCACATGTTGTTTTTACCACTGTTGTTAGCCGCCCCGAGTTCACGGAGAGGGGGTGGCATACAAATCAAATAAATAGATAGATAGATAGATAGATAGATAGATAGATAGATAGATAGATAGATAGATAGATAGATAGATAGACAGACAGACAGACAGACAGACAGACAGACAGACAGACAGACAGACAGACAGACAGACAAATAAATAAATAAATAAAATAAGGTAGGTAGATAGGTAGATAGGCAGGCATAGATACTTTGGTAGTATCTTATTAATACAACATTCTCACATACCAATTATTCATATAATGTCTCTCTATCCAATCTGTAAAGACCCGGAAGGTGAGAATCTCTGCTTTTTCTCCATTCTCTATTGTTGTGAGCAAGTGGCTTTTGGCAAAAGAAGTATAAAATAAACGTAATTATGGTGGCTCTTGAGGCTCTTCAGTTTCCAAAAGCCTCCAAGCATGTACTTGGTGCAAGCCTCTGTCGCTTCTCCTACTACTTCTCAGGATCAACTTTATGCACATATTCCTTTTGCGATGATAATAATAATAATAATAATAATAATAATAATAATAATAATAAAAAAGCTGCTTATTTGAAAAAGAGACTTCATGAGATTGTGAAATATAAGTGTTCGTTTCCCTCCCCGCCTTCGGCTTGCTCTCTAAAAATTGATAGTTGCTATAACTCATCTGAGAGCAATTGTTGGCATCTCCAATATCTAGGGGTAGTTCTCACCTTACAACAATTCATTTAGTGACCGTCCCTTTTTTTTCTTTTTCTTTTTAAAAAAGGAATTTTATATTCAAATATGAGTTTCCTACAAAAATATACACACAACTTTAAAAACAAGACAAATGACCTTGCTCTCTCTTTACTTAGGTGTTTTAACTTATACATTTCTAAATTGTTTGCAGATTTTCATATATCGATAGCATATGTACTCTTTCAATTTAACTCTATTCCTTGTAATAATATATTATTAAATAATAATAGTAAGTTATATTAGTAATGAAGACTTAATTATTAATAACAAATAAAAATCCCCACTCCTTCTCCAACTTCTCCCCCTCCTTCTTCTCCTCCTCCACTTTCTCCTTCCTCCTCCTCCTCCTTCTTCTCCAACTTCTCCTTCTCTTCCTCCTCCTCTGAACTGATCTGAACCGGTCTGAACCGGTTGGGATGGGTCGGAACCAGTCAGAACCAGTTGAAACCATTTGGAACCAGTTTGAACCGGTCGGAACGGGTTGGAATGGGTTGGAACCAGTTTGAAGTGGTTGGAACCAGTTTGAAGTGGTTGGAACTGGTCTGAACCAGTTGGAACCGGTCAAAACCGGTTGGAACTGATTTGAACCAGTCAGAACTGGTCGGAACCAGTTTGAGCAGGTTGGAACTGGTTTGAACCAGTTTGAACCGGTCAGAACTGATCGGAACTGGTTGGAATCGGTCAGAACTGGTTGGTTGGAACCGGTTTGAATGGGTTTGAACCAGTATAGATAGATAGATAGATAGATAGATAGATAGATAGATAGATAGATGGATAGATGGATAGATGGATAGATGGATAGATGGATAGATGGATAGATGGATAGATGGATAGATGGATAGATGGATAGATGGATAGATGGATAGATGGATAGATGGATAGATGGATAGATGGATAGATGGATAGATGGATAGATGGATAGATGGATAGATGGATAGATGGATAGATGGATAGATGGATAGATGGATAGATGGATAGATGGATAGATGGATAGATGGATAGATGGATAGATGGATAGATGGATAGATGGATAGATGGCTAGATGGCTAGATGGCTAGATGGCTAGATGGCTAGATGGCTAGATGGCTAGATGGCTAGATGGCTAGATGGCTAGATAGATAGATAGATAGATAGATAGATAGATAGATAGATAGATAGATAGATAGATAGATAGATAGATAGATAGATAGATAGATAGATAGATTAGATAGGTAGGTAGGTCGGTAGGTAGGTCGGTCGGTAGGTAGGTAGGTAGGGAGAGTGTGTGTGTGTGTGAGAGAGAGAGAGAGAGTTTTTTCACAAGAGTCTTCTCCAGTACCAGAGTTCAAAGACCTCCATTCTTTGTTGCTCAGCCTTCCTTGTGGTCCAACTTGCACATCCATACATTGCAACTGGGAAAACCTTGACTATACACACTTTTGTTGGCAGGGTGATATCTTTGCTTTTTCGTATGCTGCCTAGATTTTCCATAGCTTTCTTCCCCAGGAGCAAGTGTCTTTTAATTTCTTGGCTGCAGTCCCCATCTGCGGTGATCTTGGAGCCCAGGAAAATAAAATCTGTCGCTACCTCCATTTCTCCCCCCATCTATTGGCCAGGAATCGAGAGCGCCAGATGCCATCATGGCTAGAAACCTTTATTTCTCTCCTCCTCTCTTCTTCTTCTTTGGCACCAATTTATTTCCCCGCCCCAATAAAATACCACTCTGGTGACACTAACACCCTCCCAACCCCAGCAACCCGTTCAAAGACAAATACAGGAAGCACAAAAACTATTTTTCATTATGAACCGCGATCGCGTCCGTTCTTGAAACTCAACGGCTAAAATATACAAAACTCTGCCTCGGTTCCCTAGAGGTTTTTCTTTTATTTTGCGTCTTTTGTGGGCCGATTCCGCAACACCGCCCATGGAGATTATGCCTGAAATATTTAACATTTAAATCTTCATTTCCTGTCGTTTCCTCATTTTTTATTGCTCGCCTGCGTTTCTTTTATGAATGTCTCTTAAAACGGCTTCGGAAGCCCTCCTCCCACTCCAATCTCACTCTCTTCTTTCCAAATTAAAAATCCTCACTTCCTTTGGGTTGGCCAAAGACCAAAAAATTTTTGCTAGCTTTCCAGCTGCACTCATCTAAGTCTACTTCCTTTTTTTTCTTTCCCCTGCACCCTTCAACAAGATAATACTTAATACTTCATAATGATCCCTTGACTGAGATCCAGTTGGCTCTGAATGATTCTGTAAATGCCGAGGTGGCACAGTGGGTAGAGTGCAGTACTGCAGGCCACTGAAGCTGACTGTGGATCTGCAGGTCAGCGGTTCAAATCTCATCACCGGCTCAAGGTTGACTCAAGCTTCCATCCTTCCAAGGGGCAATATGCTGTCTCTGTTAAAAAGAGCTACTGCTAATATGTTGTAAGCTGCCCTGAGTCTAAGGAGAAGGGTGGCATTAAAAAAATCAATCAATCAATCAATCAATGAAGGGAGGGAGGGAGGGAGGAAGAAGGAAAGAGGGAAGGAAAGAAAGTAAGAAAGAAAGAAGGGAGGGAGGGAGGGGGAGGGAAGGGAGGGAAGGGAGGAAGGAAGGAAGGAAGGAGAGAAGGGAGGGAGGGAAGGAGAGAGAGAGGGAGGGAAGGGTGGGAGAAAGGATCATAACTTAAACAAGGAGAAGAAAGAGAGGGAGGAAGGAAGGGAGAGAAGGCAGGAAAGAAAGAAAGAAAGAAAGAAAAAAAAGAATGGAATGAGGAGATGTCCATGGAGCGAGGGCCCATCCAGAAGAATTTAGCCATAAAGTGTTCTCTAAAAGGATGTCCCAAAGCTGGGGGGCAGGGATTTCAAGAGGCAAGTGGACTTTCTGGTTTTTCTTTGAAGACATTTTGCTTCTCATCCAAAATTCTTCTTATGACTGAATGATGGGAGAATGATCCACCATTCCCCATCAAACTATTCTCTAAAGCACTTGAGGATAGAACAAGAAGCAATAGGTGGAAACTAATCAGGGAAAGAAGCAACCTAAAATTAAGGAGCAATTTCCTGGCAGTGAGAACTAGTGGAACAGCTCGCCTCCAGAAGTTGTGAATGCTCCAACACTGGAAGTTTTAAAGAAGATGTTAGATAAGGTTAAACGTTAATGTTTTGGGGGTTTGGGGTTTAGATCAGTTCAAAGGTGACATAGCTCTAGCTCTAGGGTTGTAAAAGCGGGTTGACGACTCATTTTACATCTGCCTGTCACTCACAACGATAATGGTAAAGCTCCATTTTGACATTCATTCATCTAGAGCAGGGGTAGGCAAAATTGGCTCTTCTATGGCTTATGGACTTCAACTCCCAGAATTCCTAAGCTAATCATGCTAGCTCAGGAATTCTGGGTGTTGAAGTCCACATGTCATAGAAGGGCCAACTTTGCCTACCCCTGCTCTAGGTTGTTTAAACCCAAGATTTCAAGTCAGAAAGTATTCTGTTGCGAGTAGAGAATTAGAAGACCCTTCTCGTGAAATATTTTTAGACTCTGTCCATTGTCCGAAATGCATTGTGGGTTCCAGACAGGTGAGCTGTATTTGAGAATTGGTCTAGGACTCAGGGAGAGGCAAAGTTGGCTCTTCTATGACATGTGGACTTCAACTCCCAGAATTCCTGAGCTAGCACGATTGTGAGCATGCACGCAAAGCAAAAATATGGAAAAAAACATGGCGGTGGTATCCGTAAGATTGTCACAGTAGCGGCCGTACACAATCTGGTAGCCACTACCAGTGTTCCATCAACTACCATATTGGTAGCAACGCACTACTTCCCTCCGGGAAGCTCAAAGAAAACCTCTGGAGTCTGGTGCTGGAGGATGAGTAGACCACGCCCCCCCATGGCCCCGCCCACCCAGCAACCAGGCAGAGAACTGGTTGCTCAAATTTTGGAGCTGCCTTGTATGGGCAATGTTTAATGCATCCATAAATCTCTTCTTGGCAATGTACAACTTGCAGAAATGGCTAATGGTTAGTTCCCACGGAGTTGGCCTTCTCCGGGTCCCGTCGATTAAACAATGTCATTTGGCGGGACCCAGGAGAAGAGCCTTCTCTGTGGCGGCCCCAACTCTCTGGAACCAACTCCCCCCGGATATCAGAGTTGCCCCCACCCTCCTTGCCTTTCGCAAGCTCCATAAAACCCACCTCTGTCGTCAGGCATGGGGGAACTGAAATTTTTTCCCTTCCCCTTAGGCTTATAGAATTTATACATGGTATGCTTGTTTGTATGATTGGTCTCTTAAATTGGGGTTTTTAGATTATTTTTTAATATTAATATTTAATATTTAATATTTTCAATTCAAAGTGTTGGTTATGACCTTTAAAGCCCTTCATGGCACTGGACCAGAATATCTCCGAGACCGCCTGCTGCTGCATGAATCCCAGTGACCGATTAGGTCCCACAGAGTGGGCCTTCTCCGGGTCCCGTCAACTAAACAATGTCGGTTGGCGGGCTCCAGGGGAAGAGCCTTCTCTGTGGTGGCCCCGACCCTCTGGAACCAACTCCCCCCAGAGATTAGAACTGCCCCTACTCTCCTTGCCTTTCGTAAGCTCCTTAAGACCCACTTTGTCGTCAGGCATGGGGGAACTGAGACATCTCCCCCGGGCATATACAATTTATGAATGGTATGTCTGTATGTATGTTTGTTTAGAAAATGGGTTTTTAAAAATATTTTTAAACTGTAATTTAGATTTGTTGTAAATTGTTTCACTTTGTTGTGAGCTGCCCCGAGTCTGTGGAGAGGGGCGGCATACAAATCTAAATAATAAACAAACAAACAAACAAACAAATAAATAAATAAATGTAGGCTGACAGATTTCCTATGTCACCAAACTGCCTTCCCAACTCCTGGTTCGGAAGAGCTGTTCTTAGCCAGATAGCTGATCAATACATCGCTTTTACAAACAAATAGCTGGTGTATCCTTCTTCTTTTTTCATTCCTCCACTTTTTTTTTTATTTTGGTTCCCCTGCAGATAAACAAATAAAGCTGCCCAAATCATCCCCTTTTTTATGCATTGCTAGTTCCGCTCTCAATTCCAAATCTTTTCCCGCGGGGACTCTAAGATAAATTCCCCCTTTTTCCAAAGGTATGGAGGCAGCCAAGTTGGAAGTTATGGAGATGGGTGGGGGAGGTGTATACTCTAGAGGAAAGCAGTTCTGCAAAGGAGCAAAGCAAGTTTTGTAACTGTGACAAAAAAAAGACCCAAAAAATCATTGCAGGATAGATAAAGAGCGGGATAGATCTCCTTAAATCACCCGAAAGCTGCAAACAACTGCATCATTGACCTCTGTCGAGCAGAGAATATGTACTACGACCAAATTATAAACCACAATAACATCCCAAACTTCCATTATCATAAAGCTGATTTATAGTCCGTAAGCAGATCTGTTTCATTTCTCTAATAATAAATTATGAAGCATCCAGGGAATTTATTTCTCAGGCAACATAAAGCTTTGGCTATATAGCATTTCTTTCCGAGATGAGCTTTCCTTGACAATGTATAGAGAGTTCATATCTCGGATATTGAGCCCTTGGGAAGAAAAAAACCCCAACTAAAAGTCATATTTTTGGCGATACGCTATACAAGGTGTTGTGTTTTAAAAAATTCTGGCATGGGCCATGCTGCATTCTAAAACTTTCTTTTGGTGTCGTTGTTTGGTTGGTCGAAGAATCAATAGGACTTTGTTGGCAATTCAGTGGACCCTCTGGAGAATATAGGAATGAAATTTGCAGAATGGAGTCACTCAAAATAGTTCTTGGGAATGAAATTTTAGAAACTTGGTTGGGGAGGGGGAGGAGAGGTTTTTGAAAAGCACAACAATCCGTGGCAAGGGGGGTGTTCGCCCAGGTTCACCTGGTGCACCAGTTGCGGCCCTATTTGGACCTGGAGTCACTGCTCACAGTCACTCATGCCCTCATCACCTCGAGGCTCGACTACTGTAACGCTCTCTACATGGGGCTACCTTTGAAAAGTGTTCGGAAACTTCAGATTGTGCAGAATGCAGCTGCGAGAGCAATCATGGGCTTTCCCAAATATGCCCATGTTACTCCAACACTCCACAGTCTGCATTGGTTGCCGATCAGTTTCCAGTCACAATTCAAAGTGTTGGTTATGACCTATAAAGCCCTTCATGGCATCGGACCAGAATATCTCAGGGACCGCCTTCTGCTGCACGAATCCCAGCGACCAGTTAGGTCCCACAGAGTGGGTCTTCTCCGGGTCTCGTCAACCAAACAATGTCGCTTGGCGGGACCCAGGGGAAGAGTCTTCTCTGTGGTGGCCCCGGCCCTCTGGAACCAACTCCCCCCAGAGATTAGAATTGCCCCCACCCTCCTTGCCTTTCGTAAGCTGCTTAAAACCCACCTCTGCCACCAGGCATGGGGGAATTGAGATACTCTTTCCCCCTAGGATTTTACAATTCTATGCATGGTATGTCTGTATGTATGTCTGGTTTTTATATAAGGGGTTTTAACTGTTTTTAGTATTGGATTATACTGTTTTGTTACTGTTATTAGCCACCCCAGGTCTGCGGAGAGGGGTGGCATACAAATCCAATAAATAAAATAAAATAAAATAAATGTGACTGAGATTGTACAGTTTGTGAACTGGGGAAACTGGAGGGCTGCATACCCCCCCCCCCATATATGAAGGAAATTTAGCCTGCAATGCAAGGTTGACCTCATTTATATGTGTAAATTACTGTATTTTTCATATTTTTCTTCCTAAAAGAGGCTAAAAATTTGGGTGCTTCTAACACTCTAAATGCAGGTTTTTTTCAAAGCTTTTTTTTTAACCGCAACTTCTAATAATCTTCCCAGCTCTTTTCTTGCAGGCTCTTTCATTGTTACTCTCTGCAAAGAATGTTTTCCAAGCCCTAAATCTTTGCAGGGTTTTTTTTCATTGCTCTAACTTGCTCTGAGTAAGTTTCTTTCCAGTCCTAACCAGGTGCTACTGATGTTCCTAGCTCTCACCTACTTGCAAGCTCTTTCATTATTACTCTCTGCGAAGAATATTTTCCAAGCCCTAAGTCTTTGCAGGTTTTTTCATTGCTCTACTTGCTCTGAATGTTTCTTTCCAGCCCTAACCAGGTGCTAATGATGTTCCTAGCTCTTACCCGCTTGCAAGCTCTTTCATGGTTACTCTCTCCAAATAAAGCTTTTTTAAAGTCCTAACCGGGAGATAAAATAATGTGCTGAAGCTGACCTGACTAAGGATGCTAGCCCACCTTGAGTGACTTTCTTATCCTCCGCTCATTTCCTTTGTCTGTTAGTTGGCCAGATTCTTGTAGAGAGCTCAAGCTTTCAATAAATCTCTATACCTATTTGAATTGCCTGATTCTCCTAATTTCGAGCACTTGACAGTTGCACACTATTAGTCGGAGGCTCATCCAATGAAGAGACCCATTCAAGGCAAGTGTTGACTATCTCTTTCTTTAATTAAACATATAAACATTAAAAAAGACAGCACATAATCTTTTAACCTCTGTTTCATACTTGTTTACTTTACTGGTGTATTGCACAATGTCTTGTCAGATAAGCAAATTGTACAAACACCAGTAGAATGAAAAAGAAATAGAAAAAAGAAAAAGAAACATATAAACATATCACACACACACCATTGCTGTCTACCTAGACAGCTCTTTCTTTTATATTATTCTATGGCATTTGATACCAACGGTTATTTTTCGGTTTTATGTAGAACCTTTTGAATTGTAATATGATTTCTTACATCAAGTTTCAACAGAGGTTTATATTATATTTTTCCATTCATTAAACATAATTTCTCTATATGCAGCTTTATTTCTGCTTCCTCTTTTACACCCATTCTTTCTAAATCTCATAGTATTTTAAGCGTTGACTATCTCATAGGAAAGGAATATGTAAACCATATCCCACCTGGGAGAGAAATAACAATATTTACGTTTCCATCAAAGTGTTGGTTATGACCAACCTTCTCTCTGCTTCCTTACCCTGGAAATACCAACCCACACTCAGTAAAAGACCTTGGAATACTAATATCAAATGATCTAAGTGCCAAAGCCCACTGCAACAATATCGCCAAAAAGGCTTCTAGAGTTGTTAACCTGATCCTACGCAGCTTCTGCTCTGGCAATCTCACACTACTCACCAGAGCCTACAAAACTTTTGCCAGACCCATCCTTGAATACAGTTCATCTGTCTGGAACCCATACCACATCTCGGACATCAACACCCTTGAAAATGTCCAAAGATACTTCACCAGAAGAGCCCTTCACTCCTCCACTCGAAACAGAATTCCCTACGAAAGCAGACTATCAATCCTAGGTCTAGAAAGTTTAGAACTACGTCGCCTAAAACACGATCTAAGTATTGCCCACAAGATCATATGCTGCAACATTCTACCTGCCAATGACTATTTCAGCTTCAACCGCAACAACACAAGAGCACGCAACAGATTCAAACCTTAATATTAACCGCTCCAAACTGTAAAAAATATGACTTCAGCAACCGAGTTGTCGAAGCGTGGAACTCATTACCTGACTCAGTAGTGTCAACCCCTAACCCCCAACATTTTACCCTTAGACTATCCACGATTTGACCTCTCCAGGTTCCTTAGAGGTCAGTAAGGGGCATACATAAGTGCACCAGTGTGCCTTCCGTCCCCTGTCCAATCGTCTCTCCTTATCTCATTTCTCTTTTCTTCCTTTCAAATATGTTCACCTAGACTTTTATATATTTTCTTCTATTCTTTTCTTTACTTATATTATTACATATCTTTCTCTTCAATGTATATTCTGTATTGGACAAAATAAATAAATAAATAAATAAATAAATAAAATTGCCAACACACAACTAGCTTGTCTTTCCCTTCAAACGTTATAGCCATTACATCCTCAATCCAATTTGTTCTCCCTTTGTAGGTCCATTTCAGCATTAGATACGACCAGCCAATTTTCTATCCTTTTGGATCTTTCAGCCAGCTTTTTTCTCACTCAGACAAGAGCCTGGAGGCATTAGGTTGGGTTTGTTTTTGTTTTTTCGTTTTCCTTATCCTATTTTGAAGCGAGTCATAAACCATTTTGTTTCAAGGCATGATTTCTGGATGACACTTTTAACAAACAGCCAGAAAGCAGAGAGCAAGAGAAGGAGAGAAAACTGTAACCCACATTAAGCCATCTATTCTCCTAGAAGAATCCAAAATATATGGGTTAAAGTCCTGGTTTGTCCATACGCCCCCCCCTGTGTCAACTTGCAAAGCTTTCAAGTTGCCATAAGCAGGGGACGGGGTGCAGAGAAGCACAACAACAGAATATCTCCGGGACCGCCTTCTGCTGCATGAATCCCAGCGACTGATTAGGTCCCACAGAGTTGGCCTCCTCTGGGTCCCGTCGACCAAACAATGTCGTTTGGCGGGTCCCAGGGGAAGAGCCTTCTCTGTGGTGGCCCCGACCCTCTGGAACCAGCTCCCCCCTGAGATTAGAACAGCCCCCACCCTCCTTGCCTTTCGCAAACTCCTTAAGACCCACCTCTGTTGTCATGCATGGGGGAATTCAAATATCTTCCCCAGGCCTATACTGTACTGTTTATGTACGGTATGTTGTGTGAATGTTTTTAAATTATGGGTTTTTAGCTTTCTAATTATTGAATTTGTATTTTACACTGTTTTTCTGTTGCTGTTGTGAGCCGCCCCGAGTCTGCGGAGAGGGGGGGCATACAAATTTAATAAATAAAATAAATAAATAAAATAAATAAACAAAGATGATTAGGGAACTGGAGGCTAAAACATATGAAAAGCGGTTTGCAGGAACTGAGCATAGCTAGTTTGATGAAAGAAGAACCAGGGGAGACATGATAGCAGTCTTCCAATATCTCAGGGATTGCCACAAAGAAGAAGGAGTCAAGCTATTCTCCAAAGCACCCGAAGGCAGGGCAAGAAGCAATGGGTGGAAACTAAAGAAGGAGAGAAGCAACTTAGAACTAAGGGGAAATTTCCTGACAGTTAGAACAATTAATCATTGGAACAGCTTGCCTCCAGAAGTTGTGAATGCTCCAACACTGAAAGTTGTTGAGAAGATGTTAGACAACCATTTGTCTGAAGTAATGTAGCATTTCCTGCCTAAGCAGTGGGTTGGACTAGAAGACCTCCAAGGTCCCTTCCAACTCTGTTGTTGTTATTATTATTAAAACCCACAGCCTTCTCTTCTCAAGCTGGATTTCTCTTAAATTCCACTGTGCCAAACAATCCAGGTGCTCTATATACCTTCTTGTCCTTTTAGCAAACCGATCCCTGATGCAGAAAATAACATGCAGGAAATATTTTGTTTTGTTTTGTCCTTTAAAAAAAACACACCCTACTCTTTAAATAGTCCCCGCACACCCACACAAAGTGTTGTGGTTAGCTGTGGCCCAGCTCCTGCCCCAAGGACTGTGGATGTGGGGGAGACATCCACATGTTGTAGGCCTGTTTTGCCCCTGGTGGAATCTGCTGATGAAGGCTCCTCTGACCAAGAAGACATGAGTGACAGGGAGGAGGAGAGTGGGGCAGACAGCTCAGAAGGAGATCAATTATCTAGCTCCTCCTTGGATTCAGAACAAGAGTTAATGATACAGCCACGCATGCGGAGAGCGATGTATAGGCAACAACAACGGAGAGATTATTATCAAAGAAAATGAGGCCACCTGTGGTTGGGTGGGGCTGTGGTCATTAGGGAGGCTGCTATAAAGAGCAGCCTGTGGGTTTGGCCATTGTGGAGGATTATTTCATCGTTGTGTGTCGTGACTGCATTACTGACTTTGACCTTTTGTGTGCTGATTTTTCCCCACTTTGAAACTAAACCAGAGCAAAGTGTGTTTCAACTTTGTGAAAGAAGAAGGACTGTGAACTACCTCACAGCTGCAAGCTAAGTATCACAGGACTGATAAGGGAGTTGTACAAATTACCAGTTTGTTTGGAGACAAGTGCTCTTTGCTATACAAAAAGAGGGCTCTGTTTATTTGCATTTTCGGTATAAAGAACATTGTTTTTAATTTTCAAACGTGTGTGTGTCTGAAATTGTATCTGTGCATTGTTTGGGAGGATTCTACCAGAGAGCTCAAGAGAACACAAAGAAGGCATGGTGCTGCCTGCTCTTTGGGGAGGTACCAATTGACAAATGTGTTCGATTTTGTAACTCAGCTAAGAAACACGGAGGGAGGAGAACGGAAAGTCCATTTCTCAGCATCTCCTAAAGCGGAAGGGATTTGCAAGAGAATCTCATATTGTTTAGGATCATCAACCTCTTCTCCAGCAGGCTGATAAACAGCCACGGTGAGAAAGCGGACACCTGCCTTGATAAATATCTGAATGCCTCTCTCCGAGAACAGAAACAGTTGATACTAAGCGACGTGGATTGGAGAGACTAAATTTATCCCTGTTGCAAGTGTACCGGATTTTCCAGGGAGCTCGAAGAAGGAGCCGAGGATTTTGAAGAGGACAACAGAAAAGCAAAGCTTCAAAGGAAGGGATTTGGATGAAGGAAAGGGAGAGAAAGGAGATAAAAATCTAGGGGGGAAAAATCTGCTTTGGCTTCAAAGTGGGATGGCCAAGCTCAGCAATATAAGCTTCTCAGCACACCCCAGGGAATATCTGCAAGGTCAGATCCAAGAACATCCACGTCTTCCAAAAAAAGCTGCCTTGGCAAGATTTCCTATGCATTTTCACGGAAAGTAGAAGGTGGCTTATTCCCAGGTAAACAGGTATATAGAAACACTGGCTGTAATCCAGGTGTTCTGTCGGGCTCTCTGGTAGAATCCTCCCAAAAATTCACAGGTACAAATTTCAGACACACATACGTTTGAAAATTCAAAACAATGTTCTTTATAATGAAAATTCACTTAAACCAAGCCCTCTTTTGGTATAGCCAAGAGCACTTGTCTCCAAACAAACTGGTAATTTGTACAAGTCCCTTATCAGTTCTGAGATACTTAGCTTGCAGCTGTGAGGCAATTCACAGTCCTTCTTCTTTCACAAAGTGAAACACACTTTGCTCTGGTTTAATTTCAAAGCGGGGAAAAATCAGCACACAAAAGGTCAAAGTCAGTAAAGCAGTCACGAAACACAACGATCACATAATCCTCCACAATGGCCAAACCCACAGGCTGCTCTTTATAGCAGCCTCCCTAATGACCACAGCCCCACCCAACCACAGGTGGCCTCATTTTCTTTGATAATAATCGCTCAGTTGTTGCTGCCTATGCATCGCTCTCCGCATGCGTGGCTGTATCATTAACTCTTGTTCTGAATCCAAGGAGGAGCTAGATAATTGATCTCCTTCTGAGCTGTCGGCCACACTCTCCTCCTCCCTGTCACTCATGTCTTCTTGGTCAGAGGAGCCTTCATCATCAGATTCCATCGGGGGCAAAACAGGCCTGCAGCATGTGGATGTCTCCCCCACATCCACAGTCCTTGGGGCAGGAGCAGAGCAGAGCTAACCACAACACTATCTAGTGCTGCACACCTGCATTTCAATTCTAGCACACGCACACTGGCAAGATGGAGCTGAATGTATTATTTCCCAATCTTCAACTATCTGGGGTGGACACCCTTGAGCCTCAGAACTATATCCTACCCTATATCCTCCCAGTGTCTGAATCCCGCCCCCCCAAGCATGATGGTCATAAATCGGTGGCAACTTCCTGCAGGAAACAACAACCGTGGAGTGTATGTAGGAGAAGAAGGAACAGAGCCTGGGGGCAGAGTCAAGAGAGGAATCAGTCTGGAATCTTTATGTTGCCACAAATGGTCTCAATCTAATCTATCTTGGCTTTCCTTAAGTCTTACCTAACTGTCCAATTTAGTGCTTGTCATTAGTTGACCAGTGTGTACATAGCCATGAGCAATAAATTAGCTTAACTGGAACTTAACATGTGGTTGTGGTTCTTTGTAGTTAACAATACACCCTAAACTGAGAGGGAGAGAGAGATGAGAGGCAGAGAAGAAAGAGAGGGAGAGAGAACAACAAGGCAACTAGACAAAGCTTTGAAGTTTTCTGAGCATTGTTTTCCAAGTGTGATTTGCCCTTGCCTGCTTCTTAGGGCCAAGAGAGTATGACAGCTCCACATTGTGTCTGGCGTTGTGTCTAAGGCAAAACTAGAACTCACAGTCTCCCAAGTTTCTCATCTCATGTCTTAATCACTATACACTGAAGTGCAATCCTTGGACAACTCAAAAATTTGAAGTTTGCTCCCTGGCCATTAAAATGTTGCCTAACTTCCTGAAGACGCATCTCTTATGTATTTGAGTTGGAAGGGATCTTGTTGGTCATCTAGTCCAACCCACCGCTCAAGCAGGAGTCCCTATTTTGGACCAAGGGCAGTCCAATTGAAAGTCTCAAGTGTTGGAGCTCTCACAACCTCTGCAGGCAAGCTGTTTCACTGGTTGATCGTTCTCACCATCAGAAAGTTCCTCCTTATTTCCAGGTTGAATCTCTCTTTGGTCAGCTTCCATCTGTTATTCCTTGTCTGGTGCCTTGGAAAACAGCCTGACCTCCTCCTCAACCTGGGAGTCGGGATCCCTTTGGAGGTCGAACGACCGTTTCACAGGGGTCACCTAAGACATGGGAAAAGGCAAATTTTCCACGGTGTTAAGAACTAAAGCTTCTATTCTGGCATCTTTACATCGCCCGACCAATCAGGCATTTACATTGGTCCCTCTGACCTTCCTGCCAATCAGCTTAAAGCTCTGTTGGGAAAATTGGTGCTAGACTTATGGCTGGGGCTCACCACAACATGAGGAACTATATTAAGGGGTCATGGCATTAGAAAGGTTGAGAACCACTGCTTAAAACCCACCTTTGCCGCCAGGCATGGGAGAATTGAGATATCTCCCCCGGGCCTATACAATTTATGTATGGTATGTTTGTATGCATGTCTGATTTTTAAAATGTTTTAAATGTCGAATCACGATGTCATATCAGGAAAGACTTAATGAACTCAATCTGTATAGTCTGGAGGACAGAAGGAAAAGGGGGGACATGATCGAAACATTTAAATATGTTAAAGGGTTAAATAAGGTTCAGGAGGGAAGTGTTTTTAATAGGAAAGTGACCACAAGAACAAGGGGACACAATCTGAAGTTAGTTGGGGGAAAGATCAAAAGCAACGTGAGAAAATAATATTTTACTAAAAGAGTAGTAGATCCTTGGAACAAACTTCCAGCAGACGTGGTTGGTAAATCCACAGTAACTGAATTTAAACATGCCTGGGATAAACATATATCCATTGTAGGATAAAATACAGGAAATAGTACAAGGGCAGACTAGATGGACCATGAGGTCTTTTTCTGCCGTCAGTCTTCTATGTTTCTATGTTTCTATGTTTTTACATTATTAGATTTGTTATGAATTGTTCTATTGCTGTTGTGAGCTGCCCCGAGTCTACGGAGAGGGGCGGCATACAAATCTAATAAATAATAAATAAATAAATATCTTTTTTTGTACTGTGGTTGAGTTCCATTTTTTGATTGAGTTGATTGGGTTTTTGGCTCACCTCTCATCCGAACGATCGTCTGTCCTTGTTTTATTTTATCTAAACACATTGAGTCAAATATTCCAACATGATTAGCACAACGTAAACTGTTGCAAAACAACACACACCCTTTTTTCTACGTGGCATGGCTTCCTTCTGTCGGGGTGCCAATTAACAAGATCAAATATTTATAACTCTTCTTCTGATACACACACAGAGAGAGAGAGAGAGAATTTGGCTAACGCCTCTGTTTCTCCAAGCCAGGAAATGTAAATAGAAATCATTGAAAAGCAACCATCCTAAAAAGCTCTCTCTTTTTTTCTCTTTTTTTTCAATAATATTGCTGCTGAAACAGAAGGCTGGAACTGTTTTCAGCAGTGGTTGGTTTAAAAAACAAAAAGGAAAATTAGGATGGCGGCGCGATGCACGCCAGAGTCATTTTCTGGTTGCGCTTAATAATTCCTTCTGCTTAATTATGAGAGCATCTTAGCTCTCACGGTGTTTGCATCAAAGGGAAACAGGAGGGAAAGATCACTGAAGGAGTAGATTTATTCCCTGTTGTTTTAGAGGGCGGGACAAGAGAGCTGCAAAGCAGTAAATTCTGCCTAGGTACCCTGATTGAAGGAGCTGGTAGCCAATTAAAAAAATAAAAATAAAGCTGCTAGTTCATTAGAGGTTTTTTTAAATAGTGGACCTTACGATCATTTCTTTTAAAATGTCTATAGCAGCTGATTTTGGTTGTTTATTGTAGGATCCTCGGTAATCTCTGGAGTTGATTCTTGGCTTGTAGACACTTCATTACCCAATTAGGTAACATCATCAGTGTAAGGGGTTGTGGGGTCAATTATACAGTGATCCCTCGATTTTCGCGATCTCGTTCTTCGCGAAACGCTATATCGCGATTTTTCCCACCCGATGACATCACTCTCTTCCTTCCTTTCTCATCTTTCTTTCTCTCTCTCTTTATCTTGCTTCTTCCTCTCTCACACTCTCTTCCTCCCTCTCTCATCTCTTTCTTTCCTTCTCTCTCTTTCTCTATCTCTCCCCCTCTTGCTGGCAGGCGGCGGGCGGGCGGGTGGGCGAGCGGGGGCATCAGCGAGGAAGACCCAGGGAAGGTTCCTTCGGCCGCTGATCTGCTCGGCAGCGCGGCAGCAGCGAGGAGCCGAATCGGGGTTTCCCCTTTGCGTGGGCGGCGGGGAAACCCCGATCTTCGTCTGCTCGCTGCTGCTGTGCTGCCGAGCAGATCAGCTGCTGGGCGGCTGCAACAGCAGCGAGCAAACGAAGATCGGGGTTTCCCCACTGCCCACGCAAAGGGGAAACCCCGATTCGGCTCCTCGCTGCTGCCGCGCTGCCAAGCATATCAGCTGCTGGGCGGCCAAAGGAACCTTCCCTGGGTCTTCCCCTTTGCATGGGTGGCGGGGAAGACCCAGGGAAGGTTCCTTTGGCCGCCCAGCAGCTGATCTGCTCGGCAGCGTGGCAGCAGCGAGGAGCCGAATCGGGGTTTCCCCGCCGCCCACGCAAAGGGGAAACCACGATCTTCGTCTGCTCGCTGCTGCTGCGCTGCCGAGCAGATCAGCTGCTGGGCGGCCGAAGGAACCTTCCCTGGGTCTTCCTCGCCGCCCACGCAAACTCCACCATCTGCGCATGCGCGGCCATGAAAAAAGGGCGCGCATGCGCAGATGGTGTTTTTACTTCCGCAACCCTACATCGCGAAAAATCGATTATCGCGAGGGGTCTTGGAACGGAACCCTCGCGATAATCGAGGGATCACTGTATACAGACAATTGCCCTGATTAGTATTAGAAACATAGAAGACTGATGGCAGAAAAGACTTCATCGTCCATCTAGTCTGCCCTTATACTATTTCCTGTATTTTATCTTAGAATGGATATATGTTTATCCCAGGCATGTTTAAATTCAGTTAGTGTAGATTTACCAACTACGTCTGCTGGAAGTTTGTTCCAAGCATCTACTACTCTTTCAGCAAAATAATATTTTCTCATGTTGCTTTTGATCTTTCCCCCAACTAACTTCAGATTGTGTCTCCTTGTTCTTGTGTTCACTTTGTTCTTAAAAACATTTCCTTCCTGAACCTTATTTAACCCTTTAAGATATTTAAATGTTTCGATCATGCCCCCCCCTTTTCCTTCTGTCCTCCAGACTATACAGATTGAGTTCATGAACTCTTTCCTGATACGTTTTATGCTTAAGACCTTCCACCATTCTTGTAGTCCGCCTTTGGACCCGTTCAATTTTGTCAATATCTTTTTGTAGGTGAGGTCTCCAGAACTGAACACAGTATTCCAAATGTAGTCTCACCAGCGCTCGATATAGCGGGATCACAATCTCCCTTTTCCTGCTTGTTATATCTCTAGCTATGCAGCCAAGCATCCTACTTGCTTTTTCTACCGCCCAACCACACTGCTCACCCATTTTGAGACTGTCAGAAATCACTACCCCTAAATCCTTCTCTTCTGAAGTTTTTGCTAACACGGAACTGCCAATACAATACTCAGATTGAGGATTTCTTTTCCCCAAGAGCATTATTTTACATTTGGAAACATTAAACTGCAGTTTCCATTGCTTTGACCATTTATCTAGTAAAGTGGATGCTATGCTTTTCTCTTTTGTGGTTCCTTCATTGGAGGTCTTCTCGTCCAACCCCCTGCTTAGGCAAGAAACCCTACACTACTTCAGACAGATGGTTATCCAACATCTGCTTAAAAACTTCCAGTGTTGGAGCATTCACAACTTCTGGAGGCAAGCCGTTCCACTGATAAATTCTAACGTTCCACTGATAAGTTCTAACTGTCAGGAAATTTCTCTTTAGTCCTAAGTTGCTTCTCTCTTTGATTAGTTTCCACCCACTGCTTCTTGTTCTACCCTCAGGTGCTTTGGAGAATAGAATGATTCCTTCTTCTTTGTGGTAGCCCCTGAGATATTGGAACACTGTTACACCAGGGGTAGGCAAAGTTGGCTCTTCTATGATGTGTGGACTTCAATTACCAGAATTCCTGAGCTGGTATGATTGGCTCAGGAATTCTGGGAGTTGAAGTCCACAAGTCATGGAAGAGCCAACTTTGCCTACCCCTAGACTAGATGATCTACAAGGTCCCTTCCAACTTTAATAATGATCTAATCTAATTGAATGACTGGGGACAGTAGGTCCTTCTCCATCCTTCAGTTAGAAATGAAGAAGCATCTTGGATGAGAAGAGAAAGGTCTTCGGAGAAAAATAAAGTCCGGTTGCCTCCTGCACAAGCACCTTTGGGTTAAGTGAGGCAGAGACATTGTTTAGAGACATCACAATAAGCTGCAGTTCAGCAGTTTGTGGATGTGCTTATTCAGGCTTCATTGTTAGGTGCTCCCCATCCTCCAATTTCTTGGTTGCTGTTTGGCCATAAAAGAAAACTTCCCGTTTCCGACTAAGCGGCTTTCTTTGTTCCGTGCAAGCTGGTCAGGTCCTTATTTTGTTTAACCAGCGTTTCCCCTCTTTGGTTGGGGAATTGTCAGTCTGGTAGGAGAGACATTAACAAGCAACGCTTGGGCGGTTTTCAGGGAATCACGATGTTAATCGGGGAGCTGTGAGGCAACCTGCGTTTTCCAAACTGTCAGGTAATGCTTGAAATAAATCATTCGTCCTTGGAAAAATGACAGGAGAGTCTTCAGCCTCAGAGAGAGAGAGAGATGAAGCTACGACTTTGCCCGTGTTGTTCTTCTATGCTGCAGAAATAAGCAATTGGAAAAGATTCTTTCCCCCCAAATATTGCTCAGTGATGGGCTTCTACAGGTACGGTCAGGTACACAGAACTGGTAAAAAAATGTTGGGGATGTTTTTCTATCTCGATGGCTTCCATGATTATTCTTTTTGCTGTAGTGTTCTGTTCCCCAAAATATGAACAAGCAGGATGATACCTCCCGCCTGCCAGACATCTGGAAACCAGCCATCATTAACAAACGTATCCCAGCCATAGAAACTGAAACCAGACTCAGAACACACATTTCAAAACAACCAAGTAGCCTGCAAGCTCCAACTACTCAGGATATCACGCCTAATCAACAACCATTAACTAATCAGCATACTTCAGCTACATCAACGACCCCAGGTGTTACCCCACTGACTCACCAGGAAGGTTCTACACAGCAGGCAATTGCTGAGCCATCAAACCACACCCAGCCACCAGTATTTATAGAAGGAAGGCAGCTCAGGTCTCGCTGTGTTCGCCCTAGAAGATGACGAGAGGGATCTCGTTGAAACATCGCCAGAAATTTCCAAATCCTACACACACATACAGTTTATATAGTAGATAATGTATATTTTTGTGTGCCTGTAATTGTAATATGTATGTACACATATGGCATATGTACATAGAATTAAAGCATATATTTTGGACGTTCAGTAATAGTAAATAGAGAGGGAATTTGTATCTCTTTGAGGCGAGGAGAGGCCAGGCACCCTAACCCAAACCCTTGACGTGAGTGACATCAAATTGGCCACCTCTAAGGGAGACTAGTGTTATAGATCTATTTCAAGCTTATTATGCTCTCATCAGCTAGCCATACCCTTACCAGGATTTGAACCTGCAAACTCTGCCTTGCAAGGCAGTGTTTCATCCACTAGACCACAGGCTCTCCTCCGTATAAGCTTTCACCAGGGAAGAATGGAGAGGGGCAGCATACAAATCTAAATAATAAAATAAATAAATAAAAGAATTATTGTTTAGAAACATAGAAACATAGAAGATTGACGGCAGAAAAAGGCCTCATGGTCCATCTAGTCTCTCCTTATACTATTTCCTGTATTTTATCTTAGAATGGATATATATTTATCCCAGGCATGTTTAAACTCAGTTCCTGTGGATTTACCAACCACGTCTGCTGGAAGTTTGTTTCAAGTATCTACTCCTCTTTCAGTAAAGTAATATTTTCTCACGTTGCTTCTGATCTTTCCCCCAACTAACCTCAGATTGTGTCCCCTTTTTCTTGTGTTCATTTTCCTATTAAAAACATTTCCCCCCTGAACATTATTTAACCCTTTCACATATTTAAATGTTTCGATCATGTCCCCCCTTTTCCTTCTGTCCTCCAGACTATACAGATTGAGTTCATGAAGTCTTTCCTGATAAGTTTTATGCTTAAGACCTTCCACCCTTCTTGTAGCCCGTCTTTGGACCCGTTCAATTTTGTCAATATCTTTCTGTAGATGAGGTCTCCAGAACTGAACACAGCATTCCAAACGTGGTCTCACCAGCGCTCTATATAGGTCATGGTTGATCTAAAGCTGTTTTCTTTTTCCCAAAAGGCAAGCAGAATTTGTTTTTTTTCCCTTGAAAATGTTTCGCTTCTCACCCAAAAATCTCCTTCAGTTCGGAAGAAGAAGCAGAACTGAAGCAACTTCTTGGGTGAGAACAAAACATCTTCAAGGAAACAAACCAAAGTCCGGCTGACTTTTAAAAGGGGGGAAGAAAACCCACCTTTGGAACGTGCCTGACTGCTCCAATTTTTTAAAAAAATATTCTTTAATTTTTACAGCAAGCTCTCCAAATCCCTTTCTTCTCCTTTTCTGGCATTTCCTAAGGCAGCATTCTCTCCGACACAACTCTCCCTGTTTGGCAGACTTCATTTCAAAATAACTTTTGCCCTTTTGGCACAACATTTCAGAATGCTTGCTGACCTTTAAGGATTCTCTCAGAGGTGCGTTGGTTTTTAATATTTCCACCCCCTGCTAGTTCAAACGTGATGACCACAGTACATTTCCCCCCCTCTCTTTTTACCGCCAATCAGGTTGTGACCGTGTTCGATTTCAGTGAATCACAGTCCTTTGATGGGAAGTTCTTTTTTTCCCCTTTTATTTTTCAATGACCTTAGGAACAGGGAGAAAAATAGCTTTTCCTATTTGTTTAGCATCTCCGTTACTACTTACTTCAATAAGGTACTTCGGGTTATGCAACTTGTTCAAATCCTTCACATCTGTTCTGGAAAAAGCTTGTTGGGTGACAAATAAAATGTCTTCAAGGGAAAAAAATCTAAATAATAAATAAATAAATAAGTAAATAAAAAAATACAAAGTCCAGTTGCCTTTTGAAAAAAGCACCTTTGGATCAAAGGTGAAGAGATTTTGCTTCTCATCCAAGCTCTGACTGGATGGTAGAGAATGGAAAGGTTTATATTTCTTGCATCCTCTTATATACTACCACCTCTTACTATTATTATTATTATTATTATTATTATTATTATTATTATTATTATTGAAACATAGAAGACTGACGGCAGAAAAAGACCTCATGATCCATCTAGTCTGCTCTTATACTTTTTTCTGTATTTTATCTTAGGATGGATATATGTTTATCCCAGGCATGTTTAAATTCAGTGACTGTGGATTTACCAACCACGTCTGCTGGAAATTTGTTCCAAGGATCTACTACTCTTTCAGTAAAATAATATTTTATCATGTTGCTTTTGATCTTTCCCCCAACTAACTTCAGATTGTGTCCCCTTATTCTTGTGTTCACTTTCCTATTATTATTATTATTATTATTATTATTATTATTATTATTATTATTATTAATTAGATTGTATGCCGCCTCTCTCCGGAGACTCGGAACAGCTCACAACAACAAAACAGTACAAATCCAATTGTTAAAATAATTTAAAACCCTTAATATAAAAAACAATCATACATCTCATACAAACCATACGTAAAGCAGAAACGGCCCAGGGGAATCAATTTCCCCATGCCTAGTGACAGAAGTGGGTTTTAAGGAGTTTGCGAAAAGCAAGGAGGGTGGGGGCAATCCTAATCTCCGGGGGCAGTTAATTCCAGAGGGTCGGGGCCGCCACAGAGAAGGCTCTTCCCCTGGGTCCCGCCAGACGACATTGTTTTGTCGACGGGACCCAGAGAATGCCAACTCTGTGGGACCTAACCGGTCGCTGGGATTCTAGACAACACAGGATCAACAGTAGAGTCCTTAAATTTTCTAGGTTCTATCATCTCTCAAGTCTTCAAATGGATACCTCACATCAAAATAATCATAAAAAACTTAAGAAAGAATGTTCTTTCTGCCCCAACTCAGGAAGCTCAAACTGCCCAAGGAGCTGCTGATCCAGTTCTACAGAGGAATCATTGAGTCTGTCATCTGCACCTCTATCACTATCTGGTTTGGTTTTGCAACCCAACAAAACAGACACAGACTTCAGAGGAGAATCAGAACTGCAGAAAAAAACAATGGATTCCAACCTGCCTTCCATTGAGGACCTAGTACACTGCATGAGTCCAAACCCCTCATATCCTCAACATAACTTGTTTCAACATTTACCCTAAAAAAGACACTATAGGACACTGCACACAATTAAACTCAAGGACAATTATTTCCTGAATGCCATCACTCTGCTAAACAAATATTTCCCTCAACACTGTCAAATAATTTGCTGACTGCATTACTATTATTTTTCCTTCCCTTACTAATATCTATCTCTTCCCATTTAGCATGATTGCATTGCATATTAGTAACCTTGGCCATCAATCACTATTCTCCTTATGTAACCTGACAGCATATACACCTAAGATAAATTCCTTATGTGTCCAATCACACTTGGTCAATAAAGAATTCCATTCCATTCTTTTTTACTCTATATTCCATTCCGTTCTATATTTTCTATATTCTACTCTATTCTATTTTTCATTTTATATTTTATTCTGTATTTCCAGTCACTTCTCTGAAATGACATAGGTTAAGCCGGGGGCTGGACTAGAAGACCTTCAAGGTCCCTTCCAGTTCTATTCTATTCTATTCTATTCTATCCAATCTGATTCTACTCTACTCTACCCTACCCTACCGTATCCTACCCTACTCTATTCTATTCTATTCTATTCTATTCTATCCAATCTGATTCTACCCTACCCTACCCTACTCTACTCTACTCTACTCTACTCTACTCTACTCTACTCTACTCTACTCTATTCTATCCAATCTGATTCTACTCTACTCTACCCTACCCTACCCTATTCTATTCTATTCTATCCAATCTGATTCTACCCTACCCTACCCTACCCTACCCTACCCTACCCTACTCTACTCTACTCTACTCTACTCTACTCTACTCTACTCTATTCTATTCTATTCTATCCAATCTGATTCTACTCTACTCTACCCTACCCTACCCTACTCTACTCTATTCTAAAAAGAACACTAAGGATGAAATGAGAGATTTCTTTTGCAGAGGGGAAATCGGGAGGAAAAAATTTCAGCTGAGATTAAATTTAGAATTGGTCCCTTGATAAGAGCGTAGTGATGGGGAAATCAGCTCAAAGTCCATACAGAAGTGGAAGCTGCTAGCAGCAAGTAGAGGCTCCTTGACTTAGCTGCTCACACCCAGAAACCATTTGGATGAGTTATGCAGAATTATTAATTGGTAACCATACCATAAATCACAGAGACAATTGGAGACGCGTGAGCTACGAGGAACAAAATTGCAGGCTGTGTCTCTAGGAGCAGGGGGTGGGGGGGAAAATGCATGGAGGACAAAGAATGAGAAGAAGAGAGACTTTTCTTGGGAAAAAAATAATGTTCGATTTACCTTTGGTGTGTCAGTGTGACATCAGCATAAAGAAAATGCGCTGGTGTTATAATGGAAGCTACAGTTGGCCTGCATATTTGGTTCGGTTGTACATTCTTGTCGTGTTTTCTAAAAATCCAGAGGAAATGTTAGCCTGGGAAGAAATACTATTAGGAAGAAGAAGATGAAAACATAGGTTGTATTTCATCTAATGTCAAACTCAATTTCATTTGTCTGTGTAGCGTTGTGTAGCCCAGTGTTTCCCAACCTTGGCAACTTGTCGCTATTTGGACTTCAACTCCCAGAATTCCCCAGCCAGAGAATGCTGGCTGGGGAATTCTGGGAGTTGAAGTCCAAATATCTTCAAGTTGCCAAGGTTGGGAAACACTGGCATAGAGTTGCAGTGCAGTGAAAAGCGTTGCATCATATTGCAATTCATACCGTATCAGATGAATTCGGTGAAATGTCTTGCACTTGTAGCTGTACTGAATTTTTTTCCTAATTTCTCCTCATTTTTCCATAATTTTATTTTATTATTATTTTCCATTTCCCCTTGTCTTTTTTAAAAAAAATAATAACATAGCACACTTAAAATGGGAGCCACCATGTGAGGTAAATTCGAAATGGCCACCCACAGAAGTGCATCCAAAATGGCTGCCAGGATGGCTGCCACCATAAGTCAGGTACATTCAAAATAGCCTTAAAACCCACCTCTGTCGTCAGGCATGGGGGAACTGAGATATTCTTTCCCCCTAGGCTTCCACAATTTATGCATGGAATGTTTGTATGTATGATTGGTTTCTATACCAAGGGCTTTTAGCTGTTTTACTATTGGATTGTCACATGCTGTTTTTACCACTGTTGTTTGCCGCCCCGAGTCCACAGAGAGGGGCGGCATACAAATCCAATAAATGAATGAATGAATGAATGAATGAAGGGATAGATAGATAGATAGATAGATAGATAGATAGATAGATAGATAGATAGATAGATAGATAAATAGCCACCCACAGAAGTGCATCCAAAATGGCTGCCTAGATGGCCGCCACCATAACTCAGGTACATTCAAAATGGCCACCCACAGAAGTCCTTGTTGACTTTCACTATGCCTTTGTTTCTTTAAACTGTCTTCTTAGGCAGCTAGGGGCTGTTACCTGGAACTGAGGGCAAACTCGCTGGCTTACTGTGGGCATGGCTTGACTGGCCACCTCTAAGCCAGTCACATTACTTTTAAACCACCCCCAGTCACATGATTGTCAAGCCAGTCCCACCTGGTCACATGGCCGGCAAGCCACAAAATAAGCCATGCCCACAGTGTGGTAGATTAGATTAGATTTATTGGATTTATATGCCGCCCCTCTCCGTAGACTCGGGGCGGCTCACAACAATGGTAAAAAACAATACATAGTAACAAATCTAATATTTAGCAATCTAAATTACAGTTTTAGGTTAAAAAATCCAAAAGAAACCCCAATATATAAAAATACAAGCACACAATCGAATCATACACAGGAACTACATGGGCAAGGGGGAGATGTTTCAATTCCCCCATGCCTGATGGCAGAGGTGGGTTGTTTCCGAAAGGCAAGGAGGGTGGGGGCAATCTTAATCTCTGGGGGGAGCTGGTTCCAGAGGGTCGGAGCCACCACAGAGAAGGCTCTTCCCCTGGGTCCCGCCAGACGACATTGTTTAGTCAACGGGACCCGGAGAAGGCCAACTCTGTGGGACCTAACCAGTCGCTGGGATTCGTGCGGCAGAAGGCGGTCCCGGAGTTATTCTGGTCCGATGCCATGTAGGGCTTTATAGGTCATAACCAACACTTTGAATTGTGATGGGAAACTGATCAGCAACCAGTGCAGACTGCGGAGTGTTGGAGTAACATGGGCATGCTCAAAATGGGTGAGCAGTGTGGTCGGGCGGTAGGAAAAGCAAGTAGGATGCTTGGCTGCATAGCTAGAGGTATAACAAGCAGGAAGAGGGAGATTGTGATCCCCTTATATAGAGCGCAGGTGAGATCACATTTGGAGTACTGTGTTCAGTTCTGGAGACCTCACCTACAAAAAGATATTGACAAAATTGAACGGGTCCAAAGACGGGCTACAAGAATGGTGGAAGGTCTTAAGCATAAAACCTATCAGGAAAGACTTCATGAACTCAATCTGTATAGTCTGGAGGACAGAAGGAAAAGGGGAGACATGATCGAAACATTTAAATATGTTAAAGGGTTAAATAATGTTCAGGTGGGAAGTGTTTTTAATAGGAAAGTGAACACAAGAACAAGGGGACACAATCTGAAGTTAGTTGGGGGAAAGATCAAAGGCAACGTGAGAAAATATTATTTTACTAAAAGAGTAGTAGATCCTTGGAACAAACTTCCAGCAGACGTGGTTGGTAAATCCACAGTAACTGAATTTAAACATGCCTGGGATAAACATATATCCATTGTAAGATAAAATACAGGAAATAGTATAAGGGCAGACTAGATGGACCATGAGGTCTTTTTCTGCCGTCAGTCTTCTATGTTTCTATGCTTAGAGAAGCCCATGATTGCTCTCGCAGCTGCATTCTGCACCATCTGAAGTTTTCAAACATTCTTCAAAGGTAGCCCCATAGTAACATTTTTTTTGCAGCCCTTCACTGGGGGGGGGGGTGTCTATTTTGAAAAAGAAGGGTCAATCCACCCTTGAGCCACCTTTGCCACCATTGCAAAGACTCGACCGAGGTTCCTTCTTCTGTTGCCCTTAATGAGACATCCCTGCCTCAACGTTGATAAATTTGCTTCACCGGCAAGGGAGGCTGAGCTGATTAGTTTTGCTGTCTCTTCCCTGGGGACCATTTACAGCCTCTGATGGAGCTGAATATGAGCTTCCTCTTTCTGATTCGTATGCAACTTCTCCCAGGCCCGCTGAGTAAGACAAAGTGACGAGACAGATGGCTTTGACAGATGAAGGCTAACCATCCTACGCTGCTTCTCCTTATCTATCTATTTTTTTAAAGTTGACCAGGAGAGACATTAAATCTGTGAACTAGTCACTTGAGAGCTGGGGGAATGCCATCAGGTAGAATGGTTGTGTTATTTTGCAGGGAACAAAACAACCCCATCAGCTTTGTTTGGTCTTTGTCAAGTGGTCTGTGTTAGCAAAAACTTCAGAAGAGAAGGATTTAGGGGTAGTGATTTCTGACAGTCTCAAAATGGGTGAGCAGTGTGGTCGGGCAGTAGGAAAAGCAAGTAGGATGCTTGGCTGCATAGCTAGAGGTATAACAAGCAGGAAGAGGGTGATTGTGATCCCCTTATATAGAGCGCTGGTGAGACCACATTTGGAATACTGTGTTCAGTTCTGGAGACCTCACCTACAAAAAGATATTGACAAAATTGAACGGGTCCAAAGACGGGCTACAAGAAGGGTGGAAGGTCTTAAGCACAAAACGTATCAGGAAAGACTTCATGAACTCAATCTGTATAGTCTGGAGGACAGAAGGAAAAGGGGGGACATGATCGAAACATTTAAATATGCTAAAGGGTTAAATAAGGTTCAGGAGGGAAGTGTTTTTAATAGGAAAGTGAACACAAGAACAAGGGGACACAATCTGAAGTTAGTTGGGGGGAAGATCAAAAGCAACGTGAGAAAATATTATTTCACTGAAAGAGTAGTAGATCCTTGGAACAAACTTCCAGCAGATGTGGTTGGTAAATCCACAGTAACTGAATTTAAACATGCCTGGGATAAACATATATCCATCCTAAGATAAAATACAGGAAATCGTATAAGGGCAGACTAGATGGACCATGAGGTCTTTTTCTGCCGTCAGTCTTCTATGTTTCTATGTTTCTATACAGGTGGCAGTTCTCATCCGACCAGCTCTAGTGAATATTATGATTTTAGTTGAGCTGAACTATATGATACAATAAGTGCCACGAATGGAGTCTTCCACTTCAAAGAATTAAAATTAGCTTAATATACTTGGCAACCATTTTAAGGTATTTCTGGGCTCGCATCCAAAGATAATAGATTATCTACAATCAGTTATTTCGGGGAGCTGAAAGATCTTCAAAGTTCTTTTTTTCGAACTGAGTAAGAGACACTGTACAGTGGTGCCTCTAACTAAGAAGGCCTCTACTTACGGACTTTTCTAAGGTTTTTTTGCCTCTTCTCAAGAACCATTTTCCATTTACAAACCCAAGCCTCTGAAACTATAACGGGAAAATACAGGGAGAAGCCTCCGTGGGGCCTCTCTAGGAATCTCCTGGGAGGAAACAGTGCCGGAAAAGGTGGGGAGAAGCCTCTGTGGCGCCTCTCTAGGAATCTCCTGGGAGGAAACAGGGCTGGGAAAGGGGGGGAGAAGCCTCCGTGCGGCCTCTCTAGGAATCTCCTGGGAGGAAACAGGGACGGAAAAGGCAGGGAGAAGCCTCCTTGGGGCCTCTCTAGGAATCTCCTGGGAGGAAACAGGGCCTCCACCCTCCCTGTGGTTTCCCCAACTGCACACATCATTTGCTTTTACATTGATTCCTATGGGAAAAATTGCTTCTCCTTACAAACCTTTCTACTTGAGAACCTGTTTACCGAATGAATTAAGTTTGTAAGTAGAGGTGCCACTGTATATCCATTTCAGCATTTATTCAGTGCATCTCAAGAACGGTTAGAATTTTGAGGAAAAAAGTGATACATCAAAATCGATATGTAAAAAATGATAAACTAAGAGAGGGGAATTTAACAAAACAAAGTCCCCGATCCCAAGTCAGAAAAATAGTACAGGAACCAGGAACTATGCAATCACCTCTCTCCCATGAGGTGTGAAAACTTCACAAAGATAGTTTAGAAAGTGTTGTGACCTACCAGGAACCAACAGAACTGATGGCAAACTTGGACATTGAGGAGGTTGGGGAGAAATATGGGCCAATCCTGAAGTCTAAGTAAGACTCTGAAGGGTGCTCTACATCTGGGGCAGAGATGGGGCCAGGGCCATCTGACAGTTATCAGCTACCTTAGGAGCAGGAACCTAGGATTGTATTCTAAGGTGTAGAATGGGTTTGGAGGTGATGATCAGTTCTGCTGGGCCACCCATTTACAAACAGTTTGCTCATATTCATGCTGCAGGCAAGATCTCTCAAGCTCAGCTCCAATTAATATGTACATTTTCATTTCATTTTTTTTTTGTCATTGGGAAATTGTGTTCCTTATTTAGACAACAATAAATTATGGAAATGCGTATGGCAGCGGAGTGGAAAATGAAAATTAATTGTACATGGAAGGATGAAGAATATGGATAGGACTGAAATTACTCCAGACTTGTATAACTTCCAACTATTTCCCCAGAAACCTTGGTTTCTCCTGGGAAAATGCTTAATGTACTTTCAGCAACAGTGAAGTCCTTACGATTTGATTGTGAGAAACCATTCTGTGGAAAAAATATGCATGGGAGAGAGAACAAGTGAAACTAGTTCTGGTTTATTTTTAAAAAAACTGTGATTTGCTAGATATGGATCTCCATATTTTGAATTATGGATTTTCATTCTGGAAAAGCATTTTCTATCTGGAGCGTTATAAAAAAGATACTTGGCTTTTCAGATAATAATAATAATGCAGACTCTGTAAAGAAACAGATGAAACAATCGATCACATACTCAGCTGCTGCAAAAAGATCGCGCAAACTGACTGCAAGCATAGACATGATGCTGTGGCACAGATGATCCACTGGAACTTGTGCTGGAACTACCATTTCCCAGTGGCAAAGAACTGGTGGGATCATAAGCCCGAAAAAGTGGTCAAAAATGAGCAAGAAAAACTACTGTGGGACTTCCGACTTCAGACTGACCGAATTCTGAAGCATAACACACCAGACATTGTGATCGTGGAGAAAAAGAAAGTATGGATCATCGACATCGCAATCCCAGGAGACAGCAGAATTGAGGAGAAGCAGCTAGAGAAATTAGTGAAATATGAAGATATAAAAATCGAGCTGCAACGACTCTGGCATAAGCCAGTGAGAGTGGTCGCAGTGGTACTTGACACGCTGGGCGCAGGGCCAAAGGATCTCAGCGGACATTTGAAAACCATTGGAATTGACAAAATCTCCATCTGTCAATTGCAAAAGGCCGCTTTACTGGGATCGGCAAACATAATTCGCCGCTACATCACGCAGTCCTAGGTGCTTGGGAAGCGCCCGACGGGTGATGAAATACGAAATCCAGCATAGTGATCTCGTTTTCTGTGTGGTACTGACATAATAATAATAATAATAATAATAATAATAATAATAATAATGATAATGACTCGGGGCAGCTCACAACAACAAATACAGTAACGATGATACAAATCCAATTAATAAAAAGTAAAATTAAAACCCCTTAATATTAAAAACAATCATTATGACAGTCATATCATTCTCAAGTGCTATAGTCAGAAGAGAGGGAGGAATTAATTCCCCCCGTGCCTGGTGGCATAGGTGAGTCGTTAACATCTTGCCGATGTTAAACTTAAATGGAAACTGGTTTGATCAGATCTTTGAAGCATCCTACATGGAGACAACTATAATCTAAAAAAAAAGAAATAGTATGCTCCCTCCCATATTTGGGTATACCAAAGTGAACCTTTCCTGGTATAAGCTGAGAAGGAGGACACCCTGTAGGCTAGAGCTAAGGCCACTGCCTTACAAGGTAGAGGCTGCAGGTTCAAATCCCAGTAAGGGTGTGGCTAGCTGACGAGAGCAAATAAGCTCCAAATAGATCTATAGTAGTCTCCCTTCATTTTCATTATCAGCAAAAAAAAATATGTTACACATTGATTATAGTTGGAATATGGCCCCTGGTGGGGTCAAGAGGTAAAAAGGAAGCAGTATGCTCCCTTCCATATTTGGGTATACCAGGATGACTCAACAAAAAAAATCACATATAACCCTTCCCTAGTACAAGCTGAGAAGGAGGAGACCCTGTAGGCTAGAGGCTAAGTCCACTGCCTTACAAAGTAGAGACTGCAAGTTCAAATCCCAGTGAAAGTACGGCTAGCTGACAAGAGCAAATAAGCTTGAAATAAATCTATACTATTCTCTCTTCATTTTCATTATCAGCAAAAAATATGTCACATACACACATATATATATTTGGGTATTTAACACAGAGAGAAAATACCATTTTTAAGTGATGCTGTTTGGCATTCTAATAAGCGCTAACATGCGTCTCCAAGCGAATGGCAATTTTAAACCAGATGGTACCTGAACACGCTGTAATGCTCCAAGGGAAGTAGAGCTGTGTACCCTCCCCCCCAGGATTGTGTGTTAGGCCGCAAACCTATACACATTGTTCTAGGAGTAAGTGGAATTACTTCTGTGACAAGACAAATAGACCTTTTGCAATCCTTGTATTTGTCTTTGCCTGGATCCAGATCTGGTTAGTTAAAGAATAGGTCACGACTTGAAATCACTTGGAACCTGTTCAGAGTAATTCAAGTTCGTGGAGTAGCTGCTAAATTAGAATTTGGGGGTTGCAAAATACAACCTCTTGGAGAAAATAGATCTTTTTATCCTAATATCCAAAATGTATAGAAAAAAAAAACCCAAATGGGAGAAGAGAGCATGCAGCAGATGTGCAGATGTTAGAAGGTCATTAGTATGTCATTATGGAATAACATAGAAACCTAGAAGATTGACGGCAGAAAAAGTCCTCATGGTCCACCTAGTCTGCCCTTATACTATTCTTGTATTTTATCTTAGGATGCATCTATGTTTATTCCAGGCATGTTTAAAATTCAGTTACTGTGCATTTATTAACCACGTTTGCTGGGAGTTTGTTCCAAGCATCTACTACTCTTTCAGTCAAATAATATTTTCTCATGTTGCTTCTGATCTTTCCCCCAGCTAACCTCAGATTGTGCCCCCTTGTTCTTGGGTTCACTTTCCTATTAAAAACACTGCCCTCCTGAACCTTATTTAATCATTTAACATATGTAAATGTTTCGATCATGCCCCCCCTTCCCTTCTGTCCTCCAGACTATACAGATTGAGCCCATTAAGTCAAAAATAATGTATAAGTGTTTCCTGATAGGTTTTATGCTGAAGACCTTCCAACATTTTTGTAGCTGTTCAATTTTATCCCGTAGCCGTTCAATTTTATCCCGTATTATTCTGTACCCGTTCAATTTTATCCATATCTTTTTGTAGGTGAGGTCTCCAGAACTGAACACAGTATTCCAAATGTGGTCTCACCACTGCTCTATACAGTGGGATCACAATCTCCATCTTCCTGCTTGTTATACCTCTATCTATGCAGCCAAGCATTCTACTTGTTTGCTCATCAGTGATTAAAAGAAGAATTTTATGCTTTTTTTCTACGGTTTGTATCTCATTCAGGCATCTGGGATGACAAAGCCAACCGTTTCTTCTTCTGAGCCAAAAGTAGCTTTTTTCCCACAAGAACAAAATGTTCCAGACTTACTTCAGTATGCTTTTGACAGATGGCACGTTTTGTTTATGTGTACAAAGCTAAGGCCTGTAAAAAAAAAAAAACCCAGGAAGCCCAATATTCCATTAAGATTTTATAGGTAGGCCTGAATAACGTCAGATAAAATACCATCTCTTTGACCAAAGCTTCCCAATGTGCTAAGATTTTTCGCTGGCAGGCAGGGATCATTCAAGTCAAATATCTATCCAACTCGATCTACAGGCAGAATCAGAAAACCGGCGGCTAATTATAACTTTCGTGAAAGAGCAATCAATTTATTGCACAATGCATTTTTTATTTTGTGTTTTGTATGTCCATGCTGGCTTCGATGCTGAACATCACGATCCCAGTTAGAGAATGTGAAAAACCCAAAATCTGAACGTTCTAGGGAATGAAGTAAACATTTTTCTACTTCCTGGATCATTAGAGAATAACAGAATAACAGAGTTGGAAGGGGCCTTGGAGGTCTTCTAGTCCAACCCCCTACTCAGGCAGGAAATCCTATGCTATTTTAGATGCATGGTTGTCCAACCTCTTCTTAAAAATGTCCATTGTTGGAGCATTCACAACTTCTGGAGGCAAGTTGTTCCACTGTTTTTTAAAAAAATATTTTTTTATTTTTAATAATAAACAAACAAAACAAGACATACAGACACACATAGATATATATATGTATACAAGAATACAAAATGAATTTGCTTAATACTTTATACTTTACAATTCTGATTCTATTAATTCATTTTTTTTCTTAAACGTTAGTTCAATTCTTTTTTCTTTTCTATCCAACTATATAATTTTCCCCAAACTGTATAGTGTTGTGGTTAGCTCTGGCCCAGCTCCTGCCCCAAGGACTGTGGATGTGGGGGAGACATCCACATGCTGCAGGCCTGTTTTGCCCCCCGTGGAATCTGATGATGAAGGCTCGTCTGACCAAGAAGACATGAGTGACAGGGAGGAGGAGAGTGTGGCAGACAGCTCAGAAGGAGATCAATTATCTAGCTCCTCCTTGGATTCAGAACAAGAGTTAATGATACAGCCACGCATGCGGAGAGCGATGCATAGGCAACAACAACTGAGAGATTATTATCAAAGAAAATGAGGCCACCTGTGGTTGGGTGGGGCTGTGGTAATTAGTGAGGCTGCTATAATTAGCAGCCTGTGGGTTTGGCCATTGTGGAGGATTATCTGATCATTGTGTTTCGTGACTGCTTTACTGACTTTGACCTTTTGTGTGCTGATTTTTCCCGGCTTTGAAACTAAACCATGGCAAAGTGTGTTTCACTTTGTGAAAGAAGAAGGACTGTGAATTGCCTCACAGCTGCAAGCTAAGTATCACAGAACTGATAAGGGACTTGTACAAATTACCAGTTTGTTTGGAGAGGAGTGCTCTTTGCTATACCAAAAGAGGACTTGGTTTAAGTGAATTTTCATTATAAAGAACATTGTTTTGAATTTTCAAACGTGTGTGTGTCTGAAATTTGTACCTGTGAATTTGTGGGAGGAGTCTACCAGAGAGCCCGACAGAACAGTACATATAGTGGTACCTCTACCTACAAAAGCCTCTACTTACAAACTTTTCTAGATAAGAACCGGGCATTCAAGATGTTTTTGCCTCTTCTCAAGAACCATTGCATTGCTCTTTTGGCATCCGAGAAAAACGGTTTGCCATCACTGGTGTAGGTTGACCTACAAGGTCAATTCCAACCCTGTTATTCTGTAATTCTGAATTAGGGACCATAACAGAAGGAGTAGCCGAACCTGGAGACGGAGTTAAAAGAGGGATCAGCCTACAATCCCTACATAGCCACAAGAAGTCCAACCTGCCTTGAATTCCATTGACCCTTATCTAACTCCTAACCATGGTGAGAAGATTTGTGCGCATAGGCTTTTAGCAATAAAGCAACTTAATTCAACCTTCAGATGGGGACTTCTTTCATGCCTGATGGCAAACACACAAATTCAAACCAAAAGAAAAACATAACACAATACCCAGGTATTAATGCTATGCTTTTAATATTTATATCACATTTTTGTTACTATCACTCTCCCCATTCCCATTCAGTTGCTTCGAAATCTTTGCATACATTTTTAATCCAGCCCGGTTTTATTGCACTTTAAAAAATAATAATAATCGCCATTTCTTTCAGCAACGCCTCCTGTTATTTGAACCAGCCATCTCTGTTATCCTCTTGTATCTTCCACACACCTGATTTGAAATTCCAGCTCCCCCACGTAATAACTACTTGTTCATCTATTAAAGGCTTAGAGGTTCCTGATGCTTTAAATTGACTGAATCCTTTGTTCCAGTGAAACCATAAACACCGCCAATAATCCATGCCAATGTAATATTTTTAATTTATGCCACACTTTTAAAATGCCCCTGTTTGTCTGGGAATTATAAAGAATAAAAGGCAATTTTAAAATTAACTATAGGGTAGTAGAGGGGTTTTTTTTCTCCTGATTTTAAAGCCACTGTATAATTTTATTGTTTATAATTTTACGGACACCCATCCAGGGATCACTTTTAATGACAGTGGTAGAAAACCGAGGGAATTGTACAAATAAATGCTTTGGCAAAAAGCACAATTTCGGTTCCCTATTTCTCTGAGCTATCACAGTTAAGCTATCCTGGGAAATTTCCATTTAACTTTTAAGCACAAAGCAACACAAAGAATTTAAAATTACTTCTATGCCTGAGGTGAGAGTCAGCTTTTTTTGTAGTGGTTAAGGCCTAGGAACCAGGAGACTGTGAATTCTAGTTGTGTGTCTTGGGGAAGACCAAGCCAAATGGGTGACCTTAGGCCAGTCAGTCATTCCAAGATCTAGGAACATGACAATGGCAAACCACTTTTGGAAAAGAGATGACAAGTTGACCAGGGCAGTTGCGTGAAGTCAAAATCCTGGTTAGAAAAACCAGGATGGATTGGGGTAGGAGTTACATTAACCCGAAGTTGACAGGCTTGGATTAGATGTGGCGAGCTTCGTAAATTTAGCTATACTCCAAATTTCAACTAATGTTCTTTTTTATTTGTTTGTTTTGAAGCTACAATAGCAAGCATCTGTTGGTGTTCTACAGAGAGTCTCTGGTTTTGTGTATTTTCACTAGGAAGCAAAAAGAGCTTTTTTTGTGTGAACATCTATGGAGATTCTTAGTTATCCAGGTCATGGTTGTCTCAAAAGTTGTGTTTTCAAAAGGCAACTGGACTTTGGTTTTCCTTGAAGGTATTTCCCTTCTCATACAAGAAGCTTCTTCAATTCTGACCTGTCAAAACAGAAGAGAAGAGAGGAGAGGAGAAGAGAAGAGAAGAGAAGAGAATTTTTATTGGCCAAGTGTGATTGGACACACAAGGAATTTGTCTTTGCTGCATATGTTTTCAGTGTACATAAAATATACATTTGTCAAGAATCAAGAGGTACAAGACTTAATGATTGTCATAGGGGTCAAATAATTCAATTCAATTCGATTTATTATATTTGTATGCTGCCCTTCTCTGAAGCAATGACAGTCCAGCTATCTTTTGAAAAAAATACCTTTGGGACATTTCCGTGTGAGGGTGGTTGTGTTTGCCAATGCATGCTTATAAGCATGATTTATAACACGCAAACATAACTACAACATATGGACGTATCCACACACATCCATTTATGAATCTAACGAGAGAGAGAACAGACCTCTACATGGGTCTAACAAGCATGATTTACTTAACTTTGGTCTATTAAATAAAGCACAGTTGGATTCTCACATTATACTATACTAAGCCAAGATCTATTTTTATTATACATCTTACGGTAGCCACCCATCATGCAATATGATAACCCGAAACTAAGCAAATAATCTTAGCCGAATGTATAAGCCCAGGAGGTCATAACGATTATACCTACAGCATTTAATTACTAGCTGGGATCAGCACAATATAGAACTTCGTCTACGTTCCCTCCAATTATTTCCATAAGCATTAAAATTCACTGGATATTTACTTAGCTGTTAAGTTGCTCGGCTGAAAACAGAAAATCAAGAAGACGGACCGAATTGAACTGGGCTGGATTTAACAAGCTTTGAAAAACCAAGCCCTTGGCCAACCTTGGAATCTCATCAAGCGCCTCGCAAAAGCTTGCATGCTTTTTAAAAAAAAATTAAAAAAATTCTGGCAGGCTTCCTGCATTTTCGGAAGTGTTGGGTTGCCTTTCAACACTCTCAGTCACTTTTCTGCTCCTCTGCTGTTATTTTTATTTACCGCGCTAATTTGTTTACTTGTTCCTAAGCTCAGTATTGATTTAAATTAAGCTCACCAAGGCTCATTAGCTCTCAAAACTTGCAGCCGATATCAGCGCCATTTGCATGATCGGGTTTGCACAGGGAAACACCTCGGTTCTTTAGCATCTGTTGTGCTGGTAAACAACTTGGGGTTGTAAGGTGTAAGGGGGAGAGAAACCACAATAATTTCTTAGTTAGTTTACTTTATTGGCGTTGCCAGGGTGGGTTCTAACTTGCCTCTGTTTCGCTTCCTCCTGCGTCAAAAAAAACCCAACCCCAAAATATCTCAGGGATTGCCACAAAGAAGAGGGAGTCAACCTATTCTCCAAAGCACCTGAGGGTAGGACAAGAAGCAATGGGTGGAAACTAATCAAGGAGAGAAGCAACTTAGAACTAAGGAGACATTTCCTGACAGTTAGAACAATTAATCAGTGGAACAGCTTGCCTCCAGAAGTTGTGAATGCTCCAACACTGGAGGTTTTTAAGAAGAAGTTGATAACTATTTGTCTGAAGTGGTATAAGGTATCCTGCCTAAGTGGGGCTTGGACTAGAAGATCTTCAGTGTCCCTTCCAACTCTGTTATTCTTCTTTACTCTACTCTACTCTATTCTACTACTCTTCTCTACATTCTACTCTATTTGATTCTACTCTACTCTACTCTACTCTACATTCTATTCTATTCTACCCTACTCTGCTCTACGCTCTGCTCCACTCCACTCCACTCTCTATTTTATTCTATTCTATTCCATTCCACTCGATTCCATTCTATCCTAACCTATTCTATTATCTGATTCCATTCTAAACCTTGAACTTTTCCATTTCCCTCCCTAATAGATGGACATATCAGCGAGAAAGGAACATCAGCAGAGGAAATTGTGATCAAAAGTTGAGCACCATCCAAGGTGATTTAAGGGGATGTATCCAGCTGATTCAACTCAGTGGAACAACTTGCCTCCAGAAATTGTGAATTCTCCAACACTGGAAGTTTTTAAGAAGAAGTTGGATAACCATTTGTCTGAAATAGTGTAGGGTTTCCTGCCTAAGCAGGGGGTTGGATTAGAAGACCTCTCAGGTCCCTTCCAACCCTGTTGCTGTTGTTGTTATTGTTTTTATTATTATTATTATTATTATTATTATTATTATTATTATTATTATTATTATGTCAGTACAACACAGCAAACGAGATCACTATGCTGGATTTCGTATTTCATCACCAGTTGGACGCTTCCCAAGCACCTAGGACTGCGTGATGTAGCGACAAATTATGTTTGCCGATCCCAGTAAAGCAGCCTTTTGCAATTGACAGATGGAGATTTTGTCAATTCCGATGGTTTTCAAATGTCCGCTGAGATCCTTTGGTACTGCGCCCAGCGTGCCAAGTACCACTGGGACCACTTTCACTGGCTTATGCCAGAGTCGTTGCAGCTCGATTTTTAGATCTTCGTATTTCACTAATTTCTCTAGCTGCTTCTCCTCAATTCTGCTGTCTCCTGGGATTGCGATGTTGATGATCCATACTTTCTTTTTCTCCACAATCAGGATGTCTGGTGTGATGTCTGTCTTGTTATTATTATTATTATTATTATTAGTAGTAGTAGTAGTAGTAGTAGTAGTAGTAGTAGTGGGACAAGGGGACACAATCTGAAGTTAGTTGGGGGAAAGATCAAAAGCAACGTGAGAAAATATTATTTCACTGAAAGAGTAGTAGATCCTTGGAACAAACTTCCAGCAGACGTGGTTGGTAAATCCACAGTAACTGAATTTAAACATGCCTGGGATAAACATATATCCATTGTAAGATAAAATACAGAAAATAGTATAAGGGCAGACTAGATGGACCATGAGGTCTTTTTCTGCCGTCAGTCTTCTATGTTTCTATGTTTCTAGTAGTAGTAGTAGTAGTAGTAGTAGTAGTAGTAGTAGTAGTAGTAGCAGCAGCAGTAGCAGCAGCAGTACTAGCAGCAGCAGTAGTAGGTGTGGGAAATAAACCTAGCATGTGGCAATGCAACATTCCCTAGATATGGCAAAAGGGAAGAGGCTCACAACTACATTGCCAACACAACCTCACTGTGTATAAATGTCACAACTTCACCCGACAAACTTACCACTTTGTCATGGCAACACAATTTCTTGCATTTTCTGTTGTTGAAAGGGTGGGTGCACAGAGATCTCTAGTGAAGAGCAAACTGCACTGAGACGCCCAGGCGGATAAAACAAATCCTGGATTAAATTCAGAGAGAAATATAGAAATATATATACAGTATTTCTACCCAGGACAGAAGAGTTCCTTTGCATAAAAAACATCAGTGTCATGGCGTTCACATCCTGACCGGAGCTGCTTGTTCAAAATCTCACAATGGGATCAAAGAAGAAACGCTGAGATATAGATCAAGACATCAGATGAATTATTAATTAATGCATTAATACATTATTTAGCTTGGCTGGAGGAAGCGCGCTCAGCTTGCCTGGAATTTTAGTATGAAGTCTTGGAAAGTGTAAAGCCAACCGACTGTGAGCTCAGAGTTTTTAATGCGACCATCCCAGGCTGAACGAGATGAAAGCAAAATCGGTTACACTGCGAGAAACTTTACGTGTTGGAAGCAGCTCGGGAAAAGGAGAAGTTTTCTCCTTTGGTGAGAAGTCGTCAAAGGAACTTTCTGTCCTCAACTAGCCATCTTTTCCTTGGGAAGATCAAACAGGGTCATGGAAAATGTAGGGGACGACCAAGAAAAGCTGGGGTGGTATAGCAGGTAGAGTGCTGTACTGCAGGATACTGAAGCTGACTGTAGATCTGCAGGTCAGCGGTTCAAATCTCATCACCGGCTCAAGGTTGACTCAGCCTTCCATCCTTCCAAGGTGGGCAAAATGAGAACCCGGATTGTGTGGGCCATAGGCTGGCTCTGTTATGCAATTGTGTGTGCATTTCCGTGTGTGTTTGTGTGTGTGCGTGTGTGAAGAAGAGAAAGGGAGAGGGTGAAGGAGAAGGAGAGTGAGGGAGAGTGAGAAAAAGAGAAACAGAGATAGAGAGTGTGTGAGAGAGAGAAAGAGGGAGAAAGAGAGAGAGAAACAGAGTGGGAGAGAGAAAGAGAAAGAAAGAAAGAGAGAGAGAGAGAGAAAAGAGAGAGTGAGAGAGAAAGAGAGTGAGAGAGAAAGAAAGAGAGAGAGAGAGAAAGAGAAAGAAATAGAGAGAGAGAAAGAGGGAGTGAGAGAGAAAGGGAGAGAGTGGGAAAGAGAGAGAGTGTGAGAGAGAGAAAAAGAGAGAGAAAAAGGGGGAAAGTGAGAGAGAAAGAAAGAGAGAGAGAGAGAGAAAGAAAGAGAGAGAAAGAGAGTGAGAAAGAGAGAGAAAGAAAGATGGAGAAAGTGTGTGTGTGAGAGAGAGAGAGAGAAAGTGACAGAGAGAGAAAGAGAAAGAGAGAAAGAGAAAGAAAGAGAATAAGAAAGAGAGTGAGAAAGAGAGAGAGAGAAAGAAAGAAAAAGAGAGAGAGAGAGCTTGAAAGAGAGGGGGGAAGAGAGACAGAGAGAAAAGGAATATGCTGGTTTGTTCCCTTCTCTTTTAATGTCCTCGAAAGCTTTCTATAAATGGTTTTTCTCTCATCCTTCATCTGCTTTCGCTCAGCCACTTCAATTACAAGACTAAGCCAGATTTCTCACAAATCAATAACTTTCTGTCAATAGCTTTTTTATCTATAGGCCACCCATACCAGGACTGCTCACTGTAAAACCTTTAGACAGGACACAAATCAATTTGTCTGTGCTTGATCTACAAGGGTAGACCTCTTGGCAAGGGATGATGGAATGCTGGGAGAGAATTGGAAAGAAAGAATTATGTACTCCAGCTCATTGTTCACCTAACTTTTGTGTTGGTGTATCAAGGGCTGTGTGAAGAGCATCCGAACCGCGATGCCCACTTTTTCGAATAAATGGCTCTATCCATCAGCCAAAGAACTTTTATACGGATTGCCACTCCAATAGGCATTTCATATTTCTTAAACCTAAAGAAGAAACCATTTAAGAGGCTTGAAAAATTGAACAATTGCGTATGGGGTAGATGAAACTTCTTGAGTTAGTTACAAATTGCTTTGGCCTCCGTTAAAGAATCACTATGTTTAATACGTGGGGCCGCAATGGAAAAATGGAGCTTAGCTTGTTAATGTTTTTTGACTTAATTTAAAACTTGAAAAAATTTAAACATTTAAAACAGTGGAGCATAGTAAAATACATGGGAAAATCCCATTGGGAGGGAAAATAGGTCTATGCTAGGGCTAGGCCTATTTGGAATCACGTCCCAAAAGTAATTCTAGGGATAGTTTCCTAAAAAAAGTAAAGTAAAAAAGTTGAATAGAACAGAACAGAATAGAATAGAATAGAATAGAATTCTTTATTGACAAAGTGTGATTGGACACACAAGGAATTTGTCTTTGGTGCAGATGTTCTCAGTGTACATAAAAGGAAAATACATTTGTCTAGAATAGAATAGAATAGAATAGAATAGAATAGAATTCTTTATTGGCCAAGTGTGATTGGACACGCAAGGAATTTGTCTTTGGTGCAGATGCTCTCAGTGTACATAAAAGGAAAATACATTTGTCTAGAATAGAATAGAATAAAATAGAATAGAATAGAATAGAATAGAATTCTTTATTGGCCAAGTGTGATTGGACACACAAGGAATTTGTCTTTGGTGCAGATGCTCTCAGTGTACATAAAAGGAAAATACATTTGTCTAGAATAGAATAGAATAGAATAGAATTCTTTATTGGCCAAGTGTGATTGGACACCCAAGGAATTTGTCTTTGGTACATATGCTCTCAGTGTACATAAAAGGAAAATACATTGTCTAGAATAGAATAGAATAAAATAGAATAGAATAGAATAGAATAGAATTCTTTATTGGCCAAGTGTGATTGGACACACAAGGAATTTGTCTTTGGTGCAGATGCTCTCAGTGTACATAAAAGGAAAATACATTTGTCTAGAATAGAATAGAATAGAATAGAATTCTTTATTGGCCAAGTGTGATTGGACACCCAAGGAATTTGTCTTTGGTACATATGCTCTCAGTGTACATAAAAGGAAAATACATTGTCTAGAATAGAATAGAATAGAATAGAATTATTTATTGGCCAAGTGTGATTGGACACACAAGGAATTTGTCTTTGGTGCAGATGCTCTCAGCGTACATAAAAGAAAAATACATTGTCTAGAATAGAATAGAATAGAATAAAATTATTTATTGGCCAAGTGTGATTGGACACACAAGGAATTTGTCTTGGTGCCTATGCTCTCAGTGTACATAAAAGAAAAAGATACATTTGTCAAGAATCATGTAGTACAACACTTAATGATTGTCATAGGGGTCAAATAAGCAATGAAGAAACAATCAATCTTAATAAAAATATTGAGGATGCAAGCAACAAGTTACAGTCATACAGTCCTAAGTGGGAGGAAAAGGATGATAGGAATGGTGAGAAAATAAAAGTTTCCCCAGTCTGTGATGGGTGCTTGCATTGCATTTTGGGGATTAGGGCATATGATTTATCCACGATTGACCTCTCCAGGTTCCTTAGAGGTCAGTAAATGTACCAGTCTGCCTTCCGTCCCCTGTCCAATTGTCTCTCCTTATCTCATTTATCTTTTCTTCCTTTCAAATTTGTTCACCTATACTTTTATATCTTTTCTTCTATTCTTTTCTTTACTTATATTATTACATATCTTTCTCTTCAATGTGTATTATGTATTGGACAAAATAAATAAATAAATAAATAAATAAATAAATAAATAAATAAATAAATAAATAAATAAACAAACAAACAAACAAACAAACAAACAAACAAACAAATAAATAAATAAATAATATGATGTGTGCATTTGTGCGTGCATCATTTGAGCATTCGGCACCAAAAAGGTTAACTATCCCTGTTACATCGTATTGCTCTTCTTTCTGCAATCTACTCTGTCTAATCACCCCAACCATAAATCACACATTCATTCTCCCCTCCCCTTTTTTTAATGCAAAGATCCCCTTAAGAGGCTTCCGGACCTCAATAAATGTGGATAATGTCTCATTATACCCCTCCCCTCTAATCAAAGAAGTCCATTTCAGCACAACCTGTCAAGTCCAGCAACCATTTCTCCGTGGTGGGTCCAAGGTCTTCCTGTTATGTCAGCCACTAATGGGAGAGCTGTCAGCGTATATAGCACGTGCGATTGTGTTGCCCTGCCTTTCATGGAGATCTGAACAGTTGTTTACAACACCTTGAATAACAAGTTCCCCGAGAAAAAAAAAATATTAATTTTTTTTTAAAAAACCACCCGAGATTGAAGACAATAGAGGTCACTTTAATTGCCGTTGCCTCTGGAAAGTGTGAAAATTCTCTCTCATCTGCGCCAAGGTCACTTTCATTAATTCACACGTTCCCAAAACAGCGAGGTTAGCATAAGGCCAAAAAAAAAATGAAGTAAAAACAAGCAGAAAAACACCTCCTCTCATCCTTTCTGAAAGTAAACGGGGGTAAAGAAAAAAAGAAAGAAGAATCTGATTTTTATAAATGTTGGGATATGTTCTACCAGTGGTTAGAAAAAAGGATAAAGTAATAAAAACTTAGAAACATAGAAGACTGACGGCAGAAAAAGACCTCATGGTCCATCTAGTCTGCCCTTATACTATTTCCTGTATTTTATCTTACAATGGATATATGTTTATCCCAGGCATGTTTAAATTCAGTTCCTGTGGATTTACCAACCCCGTCTGCTGGAAGTTTGTTCCAGGGATCTACTACTCTTTCAGTAAAATAATATTTTCTCATGTTGCCTTTGATCATTCCCCCAACTAACTTCAGATTGTGTCCCCTTGTTCTTGTGTTCACTTTCCTATTAAAAACACTTCCCTCCTGAACCTTATTTAACCCTTTAACATATTTAAATGTTTCGATCATGTCCCCCCTTTTCCTTCTGTCCTCCAGACTATACAGATTGAGTTCATTAAGTCTTTCCTGATACGTTTTATGCTTAAGACCTTCCACCATTCTTGTAGCCCGTCTTTGGACCCGTTCAATTTTGTCAATATCTTTTTGTAGGTGAGGTCTCCAGAACTGAACACAATACTCCAAATGTGGTCTCACCAGCGCTCTATATAAGGGGATCACAATCTCCCTCTTCCTGCTTGTTATACCTCTAGCTGTGCAGAAATCACTACCCCTAAATCCTTCTCTTCTGAAGTTTTTGCTAACACAGAACTGCCAATGCAATACTCAGATTGAGGATTCCTTTTCCCCAAGTGCATTATTTTACATTTGGAAACATTAAACTGCAGTTTCCATTGCTTTGACCATTTGTCTAGTAAAGCTAAATCATTTACCATATTAATGTACATTTTAATTAATGTACATTTGATTAATACTTAATTAACAAACTTATTACCTGGTAATAGAATAAATAGTTAAAAATAGAGATATAACATTTTATTTATTTATTTAGTCCAGTACATAATACACATTGAAGAGAATAGTTATGTAGTAATATAACTAAAGAAAAGAATAGAAGAAAAGATATAAAAGTATAGGTGAACAAATTTGAAAGGAAGAAAAGATAAATGAGATAAGGAGAGACAATTGGACAGGGGACGGAAGGCACACTGGTGCACTTATGCACGCCCCTTACTGACCTCTAAGGAACCTGGAGAGGTCAATCGTGGATAGTCTAAGGGAAAAATGTTGGGGGTTAGGGGTTGACACTACTGAGTCAGGTAATTAGTTCCACGCTTCAACAACTCAGTTGCTGAAGTCATATTTTTTACAGTCAAGTTTGGAGCGGTTTATATTAAGTTTGAATCTGTAGCGTGCTCTTGTGTTGTTGCGATTGAAGCTGAAGTAGTCATTGACAGGTAGAACGTTGCTGCATATGATCTTGTGGGCAATACTTAGATCGTGTTTTAGGCGTCATAGTTCTAAGCTTTCAAGACCAAGGATTGATAGTCTGCTTTCGTAGGGTATTCTGTTTCGATTGGAGGAGTGACTTATATGACTTAGGATTTTTATCTTTTCAAAACTTTCAAAATTAGTATATGACTAATTGAACAGAGCTAGAATATAATGTCAATATACCGTAGTTGGAATCGTTACTAGGATTTGCTACACTTTCGTCTAATTTTCTTTCTTTTTTTCTTTTTTTTAAAGTCTTTGCGTTGTTTTGTGTATTGTGTTTACTTATGTGTTCAAATAAAAGTTATTAAAAATAAAAAAAGAAAAAAGAAAAAAGAATTATTGGCGGTCCTCAACTTATGACCGAAATGGATTCTGACACGTACGTTGCTAAGCGAGACAGCGGCAAAGCGCATTCTGCCCTGTTTTATGACTTTTCTTGTCATTTGTTAAGTTAGTGAAATGGTCGTAAAGTGAATTTGAGACCACATATGGAATACTGTGCCCAGTTCTGGAGACCTCACCTACAAAAAGATATGGATAAAATCGAACGGGTCCAAAGACAGACTACAAAAATGGTGGAAGGTCTTAAGCATAAAACTTATCAGGAAAGACTTCTTGAACTCCATCTGTAGAGTCTGGAGGACAGAAGGGAAAGGGGGGACGTGATCGAAACATTTAAATATGTGAAAGGGTTAAATAAGGTTCAGGAGGGAAGTGTTTTTAATAGGAAAGTGAACACAAAAACAAGGGGGCACAATATGAGGTTAGTTGGGGGAAAGATGAGAAGCAATGTGAGAAAATCTTATTTGACTGAAAGAGTAATAGATGCTTGGAACAAACCTCCAGCAGACGGGGTTACCTCCCCATGATAGGATTCTGGGGGTGGGGCGTCACAGAGATGTCACTTCCTGGCCAGCTGAGGCTACTAAACGCCGAATGCGACCCCGAACTTGCCCGAAGTTTTGAAAAAAATTGGGTTTGGGTTCAGCATGCCAAACACTGCAAAGTCCGCACGGACCCGAATTGTGCGAGTTTGGTTCGCCCAACACTAGTGGTTGGTAAATCCACAGTCAGTTAATTTAAACACGCCGGGGATAAATATCTATCTATCCTAAGATAAAATACAGGAAATAGTATAAGAGCAGACTAGATGGACCAGGAGGTCATTTTCTGCTGTCAATCTTCTATGTTTCCATCTGGCTCCCCCCGTCTTCTGTCCCCCATTGACTTCACTTTGTCGCAAAAAGAGGATCATGTGACCCCAAAAGGCTGCAACCATCATAAATATGAATCCATCGCGAAGCATTTGAATTTTGATCCCATGATTATAGGGATGCTACAGAAGTCGTAACTGTGAAAAACAGACGTAGCTGACTTTCCCCCCGGTGCCATTGTAACTTGGAAACAGCCACTAAATGAATTGTTGTAAGTTGAGGACGACCTGTGAATCATGAGGACCCCAGCATGTTAGAGAATGGATGATGAAGAGATTCATTGCAACATGAAATTTGGCCCTCAACCTGCCTAGCCAGCTGACTGCAAATTGAGTTTTTACAGTCTAGCACCAAGTCTAATTATGCTGTCATAAAAACAGCAGAATTGTCAAGGCTTTGATTGTGGGAGACTCCAGGAATCGCCTTTACTGCACTTGAGATCTGTTCCAACAACAACAGATAAAGAGGCTGCTTGCAGACCATGTAAATTGCACCGTGTTCGAGGCAGGAAACTGTTCTCCCTTCTTCAAATTATTTATTTCATAAGGCCTTGGTAAGACCACACTTGGAATCCTGCATCCAGTTCTGTTCACCACAATAGATAGAATAAAAAGATAAAAAGATAGATACATAGAAGATTGACGGCAGAAAAAGACCTCATGGTCCATCTGCCCTTGTACTATTTCCTGTATTTTATCTTAGGATGGATATGATTATGATTATGGTTATGATTATGATTATGATCATGAGTTCCACGCTTCGACAACTCGGTTACTGAAGTCATATTTTTTACAGTCAAGTTTGGAGCGGTGAATATTAATTTTAAATCTGTTGTGTGCTCTTGTGCTGTTGTGGTTGAAGCTGAAGTAGTCGCCGACAGGCAGGATGTTGCAGCATATGATCTTGTGGGCAATACTTAGATCTTGTTTAAGGCGTCTTAGCTCTAAGCTTTCGAGGCCCAGGATTGAAAGTCTGGTCTCGTAGGGGATTCTATTTTGAATGGTGGAATGAAGGGCTCTTCTGGTGAAGTATCTTTGGACATTTTCAAGGGTGTAAATGTCTGAGATGCGATATGTGTTCCAAATGGATGAGCTGTATTCAAGGATGGGTCTGGCAAAAGTTTTGTAAGCTCTGGTAAACACTGTGAGATTACCAGAGCAGAAGATACGTAGGATTAGATTTACAACTCTTGAAGCCTTCTTGGCTATGTTGTTGCAGTGGGCTTTGGCACTTAAATCTTTTGTTATTAGTATACCGAGGTCTTTAACCTGAGTGATGGATGAATGTTTTCATTGTGGGGTTTTTAACTTTGTATTCTTTTTATTGTTGTTCGCGCCCCGAGTCCACATAAAATAAATGAATAAATAAATCAGGAGTAGCTACATTCACGTAACAGTCCAAATCAGAAACTTAATTTACAAAGTCAATTTTGGATGAGGTGGTGGTGTTTCATACTAATATGGCATAAGCACCTAGTGCATTTTCTTAAGAGAGTTCTTGGAAGCAACACTTATTCTTGCTCAGTGGTTTAGATAATCTGAAACTACGCACCGCTGCTTTTTGGAGATAGTGGGCAAATGGTCCTGTTTTTCAAGCTGTAAACAGGACTGAATTCATCTCTCTCACTCCCACAAAATATGTCCACCCTCTTCAAGTCTCTCAACCTTTCTTTTTAGTATTGACTCTTTTTAAATAATAGTGGGTTTTTAGCTTTAGTTTTTAGTTATTGGGTTTGTACTACATTGTTAATTGTTGTTGTCAGCCGCAGCATACAAATCTAATAAATTATTATTAATTATTATTACTTTGAGAGAGATGGGGGGAGGAAGGGGGGAGGGGGAAAGAGAAGGAGTGGGGAGGAAGGGAGGGAGGGAGGGAGGAGGGAGGGAGGAAAGAAAGAAAGAGGGAGGGATGTGGGGAGATAGAGAGAGAGAAAGAAAGAAAGAAAGAAAGAAAGAGGAAAGGGTAAAGAGAAGGAGTGAGGGGGAAGGAAAGAAAGAAAGAAAGAAAAAAGAAATAAAGAGGGACAGAGCGAGGAGAGAGAGAGAAAGAAAGAAAGAAGGAAAGAAAGAAAAAGAAAGAAAGAAGGGGAAAGAGAGGGAGAGAGGATGAAGGAAGGAAGGAAGGAAGGAAAGAAGGAAGGAAAGAAGGAAGAAAGAAAGAAAGAAAGAAAGAAAGAGGGAGGGAGAGAGAGAGGGAGGTGGGGAGAGAGAGAGAGAAAGAAAGAAAGGGAAGAGTAAAGAGAAGGAGCGAGGGGGAAGGAAGGAAAGAAAGAAAGAAAGACAGAGGGAAGGAGTGAGAAGAGAGAGAGAAAGAAAGAAGGAAGGAAGGAAATAAAGAAAGAAAAAGAAAGAAAGAAGGGGAAAGATAGGGAGAGAGGATGAAGGAAGGAAGGAGGGAAAGAAGGAAGAAAGAAAGAAAGAACAAAAGAAAGAAAGAAAGAAAGAAGGGGAAAGAGGGAGAGAGGACGAAGGAAGGAAGGAAGGAAGGAATATTGACAGATATGTTCCCAGTTTATAGGGGAATTGATAGGTGAGCCCTTTCAGGTGTCACATATTCCAAGCGTTCCACCCTGTTGTCCATCACAATTCCTTATCCAAGGAACTAATTGCTGCAACAGACACAAGCACCCAGAAGCACAAGCTTGCCCCACATCTTGCAACAATATTTGAACGAGGCTCAAAATTAATTACAGTAGGATGACATTTAAACAAGTGCATTGAAATAATGAATTGATTAACCTGTCTGTTTATCATTTATGGAAAGCTTTTATGCAAAAAAAAAAAAAAAAAAAGCATAACTCTCTTGCTTTCGGCCTGGCAGTCTCTTTCCTTTGAATTTATGTCTTAATCCTACTGTTAAGCTTTTCCTTCCAAAAAATATAATAATAATAAAAGATAAGAACGCTTCATTTAAACCTTTCAAAGTATTTTCCCTCTCCGTTTGTTTTCCTTTCATGCCAGTCTTTAGTCATTCTTTTAATAGCCAGGAAATTGAAAAGCACAGAAGACAGGGGTTCATTAGGTAATGAGTTTAATTTGATGTGAACAAATTTGCAGTTTTATTCCTGTTTATCCGAAAGGGCTTGCCAACACGGGTGTTTTTCATGGGGGGGGTGCAAAAATAATTGCCTGCTCTTTGCAAGTTTGCATGGAATACATAGATATATTATTATTTATTATTATTTATTCTTTGTCCAATATACAATACATATGGAAGAAAATAGACATTAAGTAATATATATAGGGATAGTAAGTAAAAGAGAAGAGAAGTAGATGAGAGGGAGAGAATATATAAGATATATGAGAAAAGGAAAGATAATTGGACAGGGGACGTTAGGCACATCAGTGCACTTATGTACGCCCCTTACTGACCTCTTAGGAACCTGGAGAGGTCAATCGTGGAGAGTCTAAGGGAAAAATGTTGGGGGTTGGGAGTTGACACTATTGAGTCCGGTAATGAGTTCCACACTTCGACAACTCCATTGTTAAAGTCATATTTTTTACAGTCAAGTTTGGAGCGGTTAATATTAAGTTTGAATCTGTTGCGTGCTCTTGTGTTGTTGCGGTTGAAGGTTATACTTACTAATAGATTTATAGAGAAAAACAGGAAATACAGTGGTACCTCTACATACAAACACCTCTACTTATAAACTTTTCTAGATAAGAACCGGATGTTTCAAGATTTTTTTGCCTCATTTTCTACTTACAAACCCGAGCCTCCGAAACTGTAACTAGAAAAGGCAGGGAGAAGCCTCTGTGGGGCCTCTCTAGGAATCTCCTGGGTGGAAACAGGGCTGGAAAAGGTGGGAACAAGCTTCTGCGGGGCGTTCTATGAATCTCCTGGGAGGAAACAGGGCCAGAAAAGGTGGGGAGAAACCTCCATGGGGCCTCTCTAGGAATCACCTGGGAGAAAACAGGGCTGGAAAAGGCAGGGAGAAACCTCCATGGGGCCTCTCTAAGAATCTCCTGGGAGGAAACAGGGCTGGAAAAGGTGGGAAGAAGCCTTTGTGGGGGCTCTCTAGGAATCTCCTGGGAGGAAACAGGGCCGGAAAAGGCGGGGAGAAACCTCCATGGGGCTTCTCTAGGTATCTCCTGGGAGGAAACAGGGCCTCCACCCTCCCTGTGGTTTCCCCAATCGCACACATTATTTCCTTTTAGATTGATTCCTATGGGGAAAATTGCTTCTTCTTACAAACTTTTCTACTTAAAAACCTGGTCATCGAACGAATTAAGTTCACAAATAGAGGTACCACTGTATACAGTTTATAAGGTTTATATATAAATGAAAATTTAACGTTAAGACAATTTACTGTAGAAGTACCTAGGAGGTTTTATATGTATATTTGCAAATGTTTTGTTTGATGCTTGCTTGTATTTTCCATGGAATTTTCTTATCTTCTTATCTTAAATAGTTTTAATTGAATATACACATTAAAAATCGATCATTCCTATTTGACCAGTAGGAATACTTACACTCATTGACCAGGGGGCTAGACTCTAATAGTCCCAAGTCTGGTAGCAATAATGAGTCTTGAGAATCTTACAGAAGGCAAGGAGGGTGAGGGCAACACGAATCTCCAGGGGGAGCTGATTCCGGGGCCCACAAAGAGAAGGCACTTCTTCTAGGTCTCACCAAGTGACATTGCCTAGTTGACAGGACCTGGAGAAGGCCAACCCTGTGGGACCTAACCGGGCACTAGGATTCATACAGCAGGAGGCAGTCCCATAGGTCAGTGTTCCCCAACCTTGGCCACTTGAAGATATTTGGACTTCAACTCCCAGAATTCCCCAGCCAGCAAATGCTGGCTGGGGAATTCTGGGAGTTGAAGTCCAGGTATCTTCAAGTGGCCAAGGTTAGGAAACACTGCAGTAGGTATATAAACTATAACATAACTCGTTAAGTTATAACATCGAAGGGAGCTAAGCATCTGAAATAAGACTGTTGTGGTCTTCCAAAGGAGGGACTTTTGTCTTTGTTGACAAAGCGGCGATAGAACTTTATACAAACCAATTTCCTGTCCAACATCATTTGAGGTTTCTTAGCTGTGGCAGAGGGCCACGCAGAGAATGAATGCGGCGAATGGCTCAAGATTACATGCCTTTTGTTTGTCCCTGTGATTGTTCAATTATTTGACTGCGTACTTGACTCCGGCTGGTTTTATCGCTCCCTTTGATCAAAGAGCTACAGAGATGACTGGGTAAGAAGCCCCCTTTAATCAAAGAAACATTGATTTTAGGATAAACAGAAAGAGAGTTTAGCAGGAAGCCTGCACTACAGTATGCTACTTCTCAGTTCAAAAGTCGGATCGCCTCCCTATTTAAACCCCCTGGTTTTTGTATACTGCTGCTGGAAGTTACTTCTGTTTTATCTATTTATTGGTTTTGTCGAGTACGTATTGGTGGTATACAAAAAAACCCCAATATCTATATACATGATACTAGTAAAAGAGAAACATTAGGACAGGGGACGGAAAGCACGCTGGTGCACTTATGCACGCCCCTTACTGACCTCTTAGGAATCGGGAGAGGTCAACAGTTTATTTATTTATTTTTATTTATTTATTTATTTTGTCCAATACATAATACACATTGAAGAGAATAGATATGCAATAATATAAATAAAGAAAAGAATACAAGAAAAGATATAAAAGTATAGGTGAACATATTTGAAAGGAAGAAAAGATAAATGAGATAAGGAGAGACAATTGGACAGGGGACGGAAGGTACACTGGTGCACTTATGCACGCCCCTTACTGACCTCTAAGGAACCTGGAGAGGTCAATTGTGGATAGTCTAAGGGTAAAGGTTTTGGGGTTAGGTGATGATATTACGGAGACCAGTAGTGAGTTCCATGCATCAACTACTTGGTTACTAAAGTCGTATTTCCTGCAGTCAAGTATGGAGTGGTTTAATAATAATTAATAATAATAATTTATTAGATTTGTATGCCGCCCCTCTCCGAGAACTTGGGGTTTACTTTAGGTTTGTATCTGTTGTGTGTTTGCGTGTTGTTCTTGTTGAACTGAAGTAGCAGTTGATAGGAAGGACATTGTAGCAGATGATTTTATGGGCTATGCTTAGGTAGTGTTTAAGGCGACGTAGTTCTAAGCTTTCTAAACCTGGGATTGTAAGTCTAGTTGCGTAGGGTATTCTGTTGCGAGTGGAGGAGTGGAGGGCTCTTCTAGTAAAGTGTTTCTGGACATTTTCTAGGGTGCTTATGTCCAAAATGTGGTGTGGGTTCCAGATAGATGAGTTGTATTCAAGGATTGGTCTGGTGAAAGTTTCGTATGCTCTGGTTAGTATTTTATTTTATTTTATTTTATTTTATTTTATTTTATTTTATTTTATTTTATTTTATTTTATTTTATTTTATTTTATTTTATTTTATTTTATTTTATTTTATTTTATTTTATTTTATTTTATTTTATTTTATTTTATTTTATTTTATTTTATTTTATTTTATTTTATTTTATTTTATTTTATTTTATTTTATTTTATTTTATTTTATTTTATTTTATTTTATTTTATTTTATTTTATTTTATTTTATTTTATTTTATTTTATTTTATTTTATTTTATTTTATTTTATTTTATTTTATTTTATTTTATTTTATTTTATTTTATTTTATTTTATTTTATTTTATTATTTTATTTTATTTTATTTTATTTTATTTTATTTTTATTTTATTTTATTTTATTTTATTTTATTTTTTTGTCCAAAACACAATGAGGGTTTTAGTGGGTATATATCTATATACATATAGTAAAATACATGATGGTTATAGAGGAGATACTCATAGTAAAATATATCTAAGAAATAATAGAAGAGAAGATATAGAAATAGAACATATCAATGAAAGAACAGAAGAAGAGATATAGGAATAGAAGAAAGGTATAGGAGAGATAGGAGAGCAGTAGGACAGGGGACGGAAGGCACTCTAGTGCACTTGTACTCGCCCCTTACTGACCTCTTAGGAATCTGGATAGCTCAACTGTAGTAGTGTGAGATTAGCAGAACAGAAGCTACGTAGGATTAGGTTAATTCCTAATAGTTTACTTCCTGTAACTTAATAAAGTGTTGAAGCCACTCCAAAAGTTTGCTGTCTCCTTATTATCAGAACTCCACGGAGATAGAAAAAAAAATAAGCTAAAGTCTCACCAGAATTACATTTTCATTTCCATTAAACAGGAATGTTGCATTTTTTTTTAAAAAAATGACAGTAGCGGTGATAAAATCTGGAGACTACAATAGAGCATGGTTCGCATTCCTTCTCATCATGTCCAGCAAAGCAAGACGCATTAATTTCAGTCAAGCTGTTGCAGCCAGTTGCTCTCCCAATATTTAATTTACTCCCCAGAGATCAAGAGACATATTTCGACATTTGAGATCCTGAAAATGAAAAATCTCCTTCTTCGGAGTGTTGCCCTTTGAGGCTGGCTGTGTTCAGTCACCTACGCGTAGCTTTCTCCACACTGAAAAAACAGGAATGTTCTTTCGACACAACCTTTAGACCAGTATTTCCCAACCTTAGCAACTTGAAGATATCTGGACTTCAACTCCCAGAATTCCCTGGCATTCGCTGGCTGGGGAATTCTGGGAGTTGAAGTCCAAGTATCTTCAAGTTCAATTCAATTTCAATTCAATTTATTAGATTTTTTATGCCGCCCCTCTCCGAAGACTCGGGGCGGCTCACAACAATAATAAAAACAATATTCCAGCGAAAACAAATCTTCAAAAGAAAAGGATTTAGGGGTAGTGATTTCTGACAGTCTCAAAATGGGTGAACAGTGCAGTCAGGCGGTAGGGAAAGCAAGTAGGATGCTTGGCTGCATAGCTAGAGGTATAACAAGCAGGAAGAGGGAGATTATGATCCCGCTATACAGAATGCTGGTGAGACCACATTTGGAATACTGTGTTCAGTTCTGGAGACCTCACCTACAAAAAGATATTGACAAAATTGAACGGGTCCAAAGACGGGCTACAAGAATGGTGGAAGGTCTTAAGCATAAAACGTATCAGGAAAGACTTAATGAACTCAATCTGTATAGTCTGGAGGACAGAAGGAAAAGGGGGGACATGATCGAAACATTTAAATATATTAAAGGGTTAAACAAGGTCCAGGAGGGAAGTGTTTTTAATAGGAAAGTGAACACAAGAACAAGGGGACACAATCTGAAGTTAGTTGGGGGAAAGATCAAAAGCAACATGAGAAAATATTATTTTACTGAAAGAGTAGTAGATCCTTGGAACAAACTTCCAGCAGACGTTGTAGATAAATCCACAGTAACTGAATTTAAACCTGCCTGGGATAAACATATATCCATCCTAAGATAAAATACAGAAAATAGTATAAGGGCAGACTAGATGGACCAGGAGGTCTTTTTCTGCCGTCAGACTTCTATGTTTCTATGTTTCTAATATTAAAAAGCACATAAAACCCTATCATATTTTAAAAAGCAAACAACATATAGATACTCAAACATAAATATAAAAAAGCCTGGGGGAAAGGTGTCTCAACTCCCCCATGCCTGGCGGTATAGATGGGTCTTGAGTTGCCAAGGTTGGGAAAGACTGCTTTAGACCTACACCTAACATTACGAACAAAACCCCAAAATATTGACTGCATGGACAAGAACTTTCTTGTCAGATAAACACCAACAATATCTACAAAAATCTAACTAACCCGATGAACTAATAAAAATCAAGGGAAATTTACACCGACTACACATTCAAATCAGAGGTCGTATAGGTCTTCTCCTTTCCCCACTTCTTTCTCAACCCCCCTTTTCTTTTTTCTTTTCCCTAAATCTTTCCTATCTTCTCTCTTTCTTTCTTCTCTCTTTTCCTCTGTTTCTGGAGGACAGAAGGAAAAGGAGGGACGTGATCGAAACATTTAAATATGTGAAAGGGTTAAATAAGGTTCAGGAGGGAAGTGTTTTTAATAGGAAAGTGAACCCAAGAACAAGGGGACACAATCTGAGGTTAGTTGGGCGAAAGATCAGAAGCAACATGAGAAAATATTATTTCACTGAAAGAGTAGTAGATCCTTGGAACAAACTTCCAGCAGACGTGGTTGGTAAATCCACAGGAACTGAATTTAAACCTGCCTGGGATAAACATAGATCCATCCTAACATAAAATACAGGAAATAGCATAAGGGCAGACTAGATGGACCATGAGGTATTTTTCTGCCGTCAGTCTTCTATGTTTCTATGTTTCTAACATATTTGACTGATATGCCATGTATTATATTTATATTTATCTCTCTTTAATTTTTTTAACATATATATATATATATATATATATATATATATATATATATATATATATATATTTGTTTTCGTAAATTTTCACGGGTATATGTATGTAGATTGTTCTGAGTTCGGGTTTTGCCCTGTGTAATATTTTGCATGTCTATGCGACGTTTCGGTGAAATCACATTCACCATCATCAGGCTGAAGTTCCAAGCTTCGTGCTGTTGTAAAATGGAATGTTTGCAACTGTCATTTCTTCCTAGTATATAGTGTGGGGGTGGAGATTTGGTTTGAATGTAGCAAATAGATTGGGTGATTATTAGATCACTAAAACATAATCACTCAATCTATTTGCTACATTCAAACCAAATCTCCACCCCCACACTATATACTAGGAAGAAATGACAGTTGCAAACATTCCATAAGAACAAGAAGGTCACCACATGGGTGAACAAATTGGATGTGATAGAAGCTTGCAGTCTGCCTCAGGGTACCAATAACTGGAGCGCGACATCAAGCCAACATCAGCAATAACTTTCATAATGGACCCTTCGCCAATCATTTACACAACGAACACCTTTATCTCACTGTCTGTATTTTCCCAGGTTTCTTACATGGGGCCTTGAGTCAAGATTGCTCAAGATACCAGAAGTATAAAGGGGGGAAAGAGGAAAATTGATTATAGAGAGTGTCACCACCATGTTCTTTGAAGGAGAATGGATAGCAATAGCAATAGCACTTAGATTTATATACCGCTTTACGGTGCTTTTACAGCTCTGTCTAAGCGGTTTAGAGTCAGCTTATTGCCACCCAAACAAACTAGGTCCTTGTTTTACCCACCTTGGAAGGATGGAAGGCTGAGTCAACCCTGTCCTTCCTTCCTTCCTTCCTTCCTTCCTTCCTTCCTTCCTTTTTCCTAGCAGTACCACTTAGTCTTATAGACTACTTCACAGTGCTTTACAGCCCTCTCTAAGCAGTTTACAAAGTCAATCTATTGCCCCCCAAAATCTCGGTCCTCATTTTACCCACCTCGGAAGGATGGAAGGCTGGTGATGAGATTTGAACTGCTGAACTCCCCCTCGCTCCTTCTCTTTACCCTTCCCTCTTTCTTTCTTTCTTTCTTTCTTTCTTTTTTACTCTCTCTCTCTCCCCACCTCCCTCCCTCTTTCTTCCTTCCTTCCTTTGTCCTCTCTCCCTCTTTCACCTTCTTTCTTTCTCTCTTTCTTTCTTTCCTTTCTTTCTCTCTCTCTTTCTCCACCTCTCTCCCTCTTTCTTTCTTCCTCCCTCCCTTGCTTCATTCTCTCTCCCTCTTTCCCCTTCTTTCTTTCTTTCTTCTTTCTTTTTTCCTTTCTTCCTTTCTTCCTTCCCTTCTTTGTCCTCTCTCCCTCTCTTTCCCTTTCTTTCTTTCTTTCTTTCTCTCTCCTCCCTCCTTCCCTCTTTCTTTCTTTCTTTCTTTCTTTCCTTCCTTCCTTTTTTCCTAGCAGTACCACTTAGTCTTATAGACTACTTCTCAGTGCTTTACAGCCCTCTCTAAGCAGTTTACAAAGTCAATCTATTGCCCCCAATAATCTAGGTCCTCATTTTACCCACCTCAGAAGGATGGAAGGCTGAGTCAACCTTAAGCCAGGACGAATGGATAAGGGAAGGGAGAGAAGGAGGAAGGAACAAACGAACAAACAAGGGAATGAACAAAGGAACTAAGGAAGGAAGGAAAATAGTAATAGCATTTATTCTTATATACAGTGATGGGCTATGGGAACAGTCAGGAACTCAGTTCCGGTAGCAAAATTTGGAGCTCCACCCCAGAGCACCCAATTTGCACTGAAATATGTTGAAACAAAATGCATAAGCCACGCCCACAGTGTTGCAGTAAAAATTTTGGTAGCCCATCACTGCTTATATACTACTTTAGAATTTATTTATTTATTACTTAGATTTATAATGCTTTACAACCCTCTCTAGGTGGTTATCAGCCTATTGGCCCCCAACAATCTGGGTCCTCATTTTACCCACCTCGGAAGGATGGAAGGCTGAGTCAACCTTGAGCCAGTGGTGAGATTTGAACTGCTGAACTGCTGGCAGCTGGTGATCAGCAGAAGTAGCCTGCAGTACAGCACTCTATCCCATTGTGCCGTTGCGGCTCTGGTTTGTTGGATTGTTTGTTTGTTTATTTGTTGCAGTGTTTTTTTTCTTAAGGCAAATACTTTTAAAAAACGATCTTCAGAATTCTTAGCTACGTTCAAGGTGGAGTTTGATACCATCTGTGCTGTAATTATATCCTAGAAACATCGCCCCACTGGGTTTTGTTATTTTTTTTAAAAACCTAGTTTAAATTGCAAAGTATCTCCAGTTAGGTTCGTGTGAAGATTGCCTAATTGATGCCTTTCCTCATCTGCCCCCCACCCCTCCAATCAAGGCACCCGTGCATCTTGTCAAGGATGGGAAAAGATCTCACTTTAACAGATGGAGTCTATATCTGGTTGTTTCTTCTTTGCAGAAAACTTTGAGACAATCCCTGGTGTAAAACGTCCAAGTTTGAACCTGATAAGATCTACCTTCTCTCTCTCTCTCTCTCTCTCTCTCTCTCTCTCTCTCTCTCTCTCTCTCCTTCCTTCTAAGAATACAACCTCCTACACATATGGCTTAGACCAGTGTTTTTCAACCAGTGTGCCGTGGCACACTAGTGTGCCGGGAGACATGGTCAGGTATGCCGCGAAGAAGGAAGCTCATGTTCCGGTCTCGCAACTTTTTGCTGTGAGAGTGAGAAAGAGAGAGAAAGAGAGAGAAAGAAAGCAAGAGAGAGAGAAAGAGATAGAGAGAGAGAGAAAGAGTGAGAGAGAGAAAGCAAGAGAGAAAGAAAAGAGAGAAAGAGAGAGAAAGCAAGAGTGAGAGAGAAAGAAGGGAAGAGAGAGAGAGAAAGAAAGCAAGAGAGAGAGAGAAAAGGAGAGGAAGGGAGAGAGAGAGAAATGAGCAAAAAGGAGAGAAAAAAAATAGAAATGAGAAAATGATTGAGACAGAGAATGAGAGGAAAGAGAGAGAAACAAAAGAGAGAGAGAGAAGTAACTCTTGATTTAAAGCATATGATAAAAAGCACCCAAAGAATAAGAGAGAAAAAAACCCAGCCCTCACTTGTTTTTGGAAATGGTTCAAGAGTGTGTATACACACACACACACACACACACAAGGGTGGGGAGGAGACAGAGATGGAAAAAGAGAGGAGAGTGTCTTAGGGTGTCATTTTGTGTCATTTTGGTTGGTGGTGTGCCCCAGGATTTTGTAAATGTAAAAAATGTGTCGCGGCTCAAAAAAGGTTCAAAATCACTGGCTTAGACAATACACACATACTTCCTTTCCTTTGGTTGTGTTCTTCAATTGGTTCATCTTTTTTAATTTATCTTTTGGGTCTGATGAAAATGTTCCTGCAAACTGTATAAACTTTGGATTGGCTTAATGGAGTGACGACTTCAAGAGAAAGTCAAGATTTGATTATTTATTTCTTTGGCACTCAGCAATATTCAAACTGTCCACCATGCTTCTCCTTTTAAGAGAAAGCTAAACACTCATGTGTGAAAGAGCTATCATATCCTGTTTTTATTATCTCTGTTTCTGTCCGTCTGTCTCTCTCTCTCTCTCTTTCTCTCTCTTTTCCTCTAACCAGGTAACATCAGCAGTGCACACCTGAGCTAGAAATATTCTCTTCTGTTTAGATCTATGCTCTCCCTCCCTCCCCCATTTCTCTCATCTATCTACACATACATACACACACATATATATATAGTGGTACCTCTACCTACAAATGCCTCTCCTTACAAGTCTACAGAGAGGGGCAGCATACAAATCCAATTAATAATAATAATAATAATAATTATTATTATTATTATTATTATTATTATTATTATTATTATTATTATTATTAACTTTTCCAGATAAGAACCGGGTGTTCAAGATTTTTTTACCTCTTCTCAAGAACCATTTTCCACTTACAAACTCGAGCCTCCGAAACTGTAATTGGAAAAGGCAGGGAGAAGCCTCCGTGGGACCTCTCTAGGAATCATCCTGGGAGGAAACAGAACTGGAAAAGGCAGGGAGAAGCCTCCGTGGGACCTCTCTAGGAATCATCCTGGGAGGAAACAGAACTGGAAAAGGCAGGGAGAAGCCTCCGTGGGACCTCTCTAGGAATCATCCTGGGAGGAAACAGAACTGGAAAAGGCAGGGAGAAGCCTCCGTGGGACCTCTCTAGGAATCATCCTGGGAGGAAACAGAACTGGAAAAGGCAGGGAGAAGCCTCCGTGGGACCTCTCTAGGAATCATCCTGGGAGGAAACAGAACTGGAAAAGGCAGGGAGAAGCCTCCGTGGGACCTCTCTAGGAATCATCCTGGGAGGAAACAGAACTGGAAAAGGCAGGGAGAAGCCTCCGTGGGACCTCTCTAGGAATCATCCTGGGAGGAAACAGAACTGGAAAAGGCAGGGAGAAGCCTCCGTGGGACCTCTCTAGGAATCATCCTGGGAGGAAACAGAACTGGAAAAGGCAGGGAGAAGCCTCCGTGGGACCTCTCTAGGAATCATCCTGGGAGGAAACAGAACTGGAAAAGGCAGGGAGAAGCCTCCGTGGGACCTCTCTAGGAATCATACTGGGAGGAAACAGAACTGGAAAAGGCAGGGAGAAGCCTCCGTGGGGCCTCTCTAGGAATCATCCTGGGAGGAAACAGAACTGGAAAAGGCAGGGAGAAGCCTCCGTGGGGCCCCTCTAGAAATCTCCTGGGAGGAAACAGAACTGGAAAAGGCAGGGAGAAGCCTCCGTGGGGCCCCTCTAGGAATCATCCTGGGAGGAAACAGGGCCTCCACCCTTCCTGTGGTTTCCCCAATCACACACTTTATTTGCTTTTACATTGATTCCTATGGGAAAAATTGCTTCTTGTTACAATTTTTTCTACTTAAGAACCTGGTCACAGAACAAATTATGTTTATAAGTAGATGTACCACTGTACATACAAACACACCCACCCATGAATAAAAGACACACCAGTCCAGAAGATCAAATTAATCCAAACAAGTCAATGAAGCAGTGGAAGTGATGTGCCGGTGCCTGGAGGCTGTTGGGGCCTGGATGGGTGTCAACAAACTCAAACTCAACCCAGACAAGACGGAGTGGCTGTGGAGTGCCTCCCAAGGACAATACCATCTGTCCATCCATTACCCTGGGGGGGGACTACTGACCCCCTCAGAGAGGGTTCGCAACTTGGGCGTCCTCCTTGATCCACAGCTGACATTGGAACATCATCTTTCGGCTGTGGCGAGGAGGACGTTTGCCCTGATTCGCCTGGTGTACCAGTTGCGGCCCTATTTGGACAGGGGGTCATTGCTCACAGTCGCTCATGCCCTCATCACCTCGAGGTTCGATTACTGCAATGCTCTCTACATGGGGCTACCTCTGAAAAGTGTTCGGAAACTTCAGATCGTGCAGAACGCAGCCGCGAGAGCCATCGTGGGGCTTCCAAGATTCGCCCACGTTTCTTCAACACTCCATGGCTTGCATTGGCTGCCGACCAGTTTCCAGTCACAATTCAAAGTGTTGGTCATGACCTTTAAAGCCCTACATGGCAATGGACCAGATTACCTCCGGAAACGCCTGCTACCGCACAAATCCCAGCGACCGATAAGGTTCCACAGAGTAGGCCTTCTCCTGGTCCCGTCGACTAAACAATGTCATTTGGCGGGCCCCAGGGGAAGAGCGTTCTCTGTGGCGGCCCCGGCCCTCTGGAGCCAACTCCCCCCGGAGATTATTATTTATTTTATTTATTTATTATTTAGATTTGTATGCCGCCCCTCTCTGCAGACTCGGGGCGGCTCACAAGACTCGGGGCGGCTCACAGAATCGGGGCGGCTCAGATTAGAACTGCCCCCACCCTCCCTGTCTTTCGTAAACTACTCAAGACTCATTTATACCGCCAGGCATGGGGGAGTTGAGATAGCTCTTCCTCCTAGGCCAGTGATTTTCAACCTTTTTTGAGCCGCGGCACATTTTTTACATTTACAAAATCCTGAGGCACACCACCAACCAAAATGACACAAAATGACACCCTAAGACACTCTCTTCTCTTTTTCCATCCCTGCCTCCTCCCCACCCTTGTGTGTGTGCGTGTGTGTGTGTGTGTATACACACTCTTGAACCATTTCCAAAAACAGGTGAGGGCTGGGTTTTTCTCTCTTATTCTTTGGGTGCTTTTTATCATATGCTTTAAATCAAGAGTCACTTCTCTCTCTCTCTTTTGTTTCTCTCTCTTTCCTCTCATTCTCTGTCTCAATCATTTTCTCATTTCTCTTTTTTTCTCCCTTTTGCTCTTTTTTTTCTCTCTCTCCCTTCCTCTCCTTTTCTCTCTCTCTTGCTTTCTCTCTTTTCTTTCTCTCTTGCTTTCTCTCTCTCTCTCTCTTTCTCTCCCTCTTTCTCTCTCTCTTGCTTTCTTTCTCTCTCTTTCTCTCTCTTTCTCACTCTCACAGCAAAAAGTTGCGAGACCGGAACCTGAGCGTCCTTCTTTGCGGCACACCTGACCATGTCTCGCGGCACACTAGTGTGCCACGGCACACTGGTTGAAAAACACTGTCCTAGGCCATTACATGTTATGCATGGTATGTTTGTGTGTATGTTTGGTTTTATAATAGGGGTTTTTAGTTGCTTTTTATTATTGGATTGTACATGTTGTGTTTATTATTGTTGTTAGCCGCCCCGAGTCTGCGGAGAGGGGCGGCATACAAACCAATTAATAATAATAATAATAATAATAATAATTATTATTATTATTATTATTATTATTATTATTATTATTATTATTATTATTTTAAAAAGCAAGCAGAAAGATTTTTTAAAAGGGGGATGAACCAGGTCTCCGGGTAATATTGTTACTCTCCAATCGTATTTTTAAAAAGGTATCTTTCATCCCATTTTTAAAAAAATACAATTTGGTAACACAGTTATATACACTTCTTTGTTACTCCAGCCAAGTTTTGATGGATCTTTTTAGCTTTAAAACCTCCAGTTGTGAATCTCGGGATGAATAAATGATTCTGTCTTATTTCTTTATTTAAGGCTTGATGGAGATCAAGCTATTGCATTAATGGAGACTAAGGCTTTTATTTTAATTTGGGTTATTTTTAATACAAAGCTGCTGCCTTCTAGAGGCTGAAGAGTGAGGAAGAGAGAATTGAAAGCATTCTGGACGGTATTCAGCGAATAATTTTATTCTGACCCAACTTCCTTGCACATAGCTTAAGCACCTGGTTTTCCAAATGGATTTGAGAGTTTATAGTAATTAAATTGCTTTCCTGGCTTCATTCGGTAGACTGTTGTGCTCTACTTGATGCTCGTCTACAGATGCTTATTTATGTAGTGATGATTTTAGTGCTTTGGAACTGTTTTTAAAGGGGAAAGAATGAGCACATAAAAGAACAACAAAGAGGATTAGGGGGCTGGACGATAAAAGATGTGAAGAATGGTTGCAGGAATTGGTTATATCTATCCTAGTGGAATGATAGCAGTGTTCTCATATTGGAGGGGCCACCACAAAGCAGAGAGGGGTTCAAGCTATTCTCCAAAGCACCTGAAGGCAGGATAGGGGTGGCTTATAAATCTAATAAATTATCATTAATTAATAATTAAATTATAAGAAGTAAGTTCTGGGTCCTATTCTTTTTAATATGTTTGTGAGTGACATAGGGGAAGGTTTTGTAGGGAAGATTTGCCTATTTGCCGATGACTCTAAAGTGTGCAATAGGGTTGATATTCCTGGAGGGGTCTGTAATATGGTAAATGATTTAGCTTTACTAGATAAATGGTCAAAGCAATGTTTCCAAATGTAAAACGCACTTGGGGAAAAGGAATCCTCAATCTGAGTATTGCATTGGCAGTTCTGTGTTAGCAAAAACTTCAGAAGAGAAGGATTTAGGGCTAGTGATTTCTGACAGTCTCAAAATGGGTGAGCAGTGTGGTCGGGCAGTACGAAAAGCAGGTAGGATGCTTGGCTGCATAGCTAGAGGTATAACAAGCAGGAAGAGGGAGATTGTGATCCCCTTATATAGAGCGCTGGTGAGACCACATTTGGAATACTGTGTTCAGTTCTGGAGACATCACCTACAAAAAAATATTGACAAAATTGAACGGGTCCAAAGACGGGCTACAAGAATGGTGGAAGGTCTTAAGCATAAAATGTATCAGGAAAGACTTCATGAACTCCATCTCTTTAGTCTGGAGGACAGAAGGAAAAGGGGGGACATGATCGAAACATTTAAATATGTTAAAAGGTTAAATAAGGTTCAGGAGGGAAGTGTTTTTAATAGGAAAGTGAACACAAGAACAAGGGGACACAATCTGAAGTTAGTTGGGGGAAAGATCAAAAGCAACGTGAGAAAATATTATTTCACTAAAAGAGTAGTAGATCCTTGGAACAAACTTCCAGCAGACGTGGTTGATAAATCCACAGCAACTGAATTTAAACATGCCTGGGATAAACATATCTCCATCCTAAGATAAAATACAGGAAATAGTATAAGAGCAGACTAGATGGACCATGAGGTCTTTTTCTGCCGTCAGTCTTCTATGTTTCTATGTTTCTATGTTTCTATGTTTCTATGTTTCTATGTTTCTAATGAATGGAAACTAATCAAGGAGAGAAGCAACCTAGAACTAAGGAGACATTTCCTGAAGCGAGAACCATTAAACAGTGAAATACAGTGGTACCACTCCCTAAGAACGCCTCTACTTACGAACTTTTCTAGATAAGAACCGGGTGTTCAAGATTTTTTTTGATTCGAACTGCAAAACTGCAGGCAGGCAGTCAATAGAAGCCTGCAGTACTGCATTCTACCGCTGCACCATTCTGGCTTCTTCCGTGGGGCAGGATAATTCTTGGCCCAATCGTTTATTCATGTGTTGTCGTGGCTGGTGAACAAGATCCATTTTCTTCTACAAGACGACTGTATTTATTTATGACCCAATATTTTCAGAACTCAACTGCCATGAAGCCTATTGAAGTACTCAAGAGTGTTTACAAGCGAGACAGTGCATGTGTGTTTGTCTACAAAATAAACACAGGCATGAATAGGGTTCATGGTTGAAATGTTCTCCAAATGAAAGGTCAAGGAGATCCTTTAAAACACCACCCATCCCCATTAGACATTCTCTTAGGCAACTCTTTTCTAACATCCTTGTTGTTCTAAATGAACAAAAACACCAAAATAAATTAATGTCTCCTCAACAGACACGGAGACAGAAGACACAATACAGGTTGCTATGACTTTCTCTCACAAATGAAAAACATATGTATTCTAATATCTCAGAGAGCTATTCTCCAAATCAACTGAAGACAGGACAAAAAGCAACCGATGGAAAATAATAATAATAATAATAATAATAATAATAATAATAATAATAATAATAACAATAATAGAGAGTTGGCCATGGAGAGTTGGCCGTGGAGAGTTGGCCATGAAGAGTTAGCCATGGTAAGGTGGCCATGGTGAATTGGCCATGGAGAGTTGGCAGTAGAATTGGCCATGGCAAGTTGGCCATGGTAAGGTAGCTGTGGTGAGTTTGTAGTGGAGAGTTGACCATGAAAAGATAGCCATGGCAGTGGCCAAGGAGAGTTGAGCATGGAGAGTTAGCCATGGTAAATTGGCCATGGATAGTTGATCATGGCAAGGTGGCCAGGGCAAGTTGGCCATGGTGAGTTGGCCATGGAGAGTTGGCAGTGGAGTGTTGGCCATGGAGAGTTGCTGTGGAGAGTTGGTCATGGCAAAATGGCCATGGTGAGTTGACCATGGAGAGTTGGCCATGGCAAGGTGGCCACGGAGAATTGTTATAAACCCCTCCTGGTGATTCTAGGCTGTGATAAAATTCCTTGCAGGTTTTTTTTTTAACTGACTGCATCCAAATCTTCTTGTCGACAACACAGAGCAACACCGGTAGAATCCGACTCAGCAAATAAGATTGGATCTGGTAGTTAATCTTTTTTCATCCCTTGAACACGAAAAAGATGAACGGATGAAGTTGCCTCGGGCACCCAATACAGAAATTAGCTTTTCAGGTAATACATTTTCTTCGACAGGGTAGTCTTTTTATTTACATACCAGATAACAACTGCGCTTATTATCTAATTTAATCTGAAGAGTCCGCTGTTCGGTCTGCCTGCCTGTGGCAAGTTATTACTATGTGTAATAATGCAGCCCGGCTAGAGAGAGAGAGAGAGGAACCGAGTCATGTGAGAGTGGGGTCGGCACATGCATGTGCAGCTCAATTTGTGTGAGCATTGGGCATGTCCGTGCAGCCAGGGGTGGGCAGCAGGCAGGACGAGGTGGAACACAGCTCCACCGGTGGAAATGAAGACGCGTGCGCAGCTCCAGCTGATTGGCGGCTGTCACTTACTGGATTACCGTCTTGGTTTGGCTCTCCTTTTTCCCCCTGCTGCTGCTGCTGCATCTGAGCTCCTTGCTTTTTTCCTCTTTCCTCCTTCCTGGCCTCGGACGAGCTTCCCTCTCTCCTGCCCGGTTCCCCTCCAGCCTCACGCGGCCACCTCCCACATGAGGTGCAAGCAGAAGGTGTGTGGAAGCGGCGCTGGCAGCATTTATGTTTCTGGCAGCATCCGTTCGCCTAGCTACCCAGCCTGAGGTGGGGGGGGCGACCCAGGAAGGAGAGCGTGGGAAACTGCCACCCCAGCAAGCGACACTGGTAAGGTTGTACGTCGAGGACTTAACAGTTCGCTTGAACGATGATGGTCGTTCAAGCCACTCCCAGCTGGTCACATGCATGGCCGGCAAGCCACTCCTACCCTAAATAATAATAATAATAATAGTAATAATAATAATAATAATAATAATATATTATTATTATTATTATTATTATTATTATTATTGTCAATACAACACAGCAAACAAGATCACTATGCTGGATTTCCTATTTCATCCCTAGTCGGGCGCTTCCCAAGCACCTAAGACTGAGTGATGTAGCGGCGAATTATGTTTGCCGATCCCAGTAAATATTATTATTATTATTATTATTATTATTATTATTATTATTATTATCATTTAGATTTGTATGCCACCCCTCTCCGAGGACTTGGAGTGGCTCACAATAACAATAGATACAATAAAATACAAATTCAATATAAACTATATTAAAAACCCCATTATTATAAAAAACTAACAACCCTAAAACAATCATACCAATCTCATAAGTTGAGTCAGGAAAGGTAAGGGGAGAAATCAATCCCCCCATGTTTGGCGGTATAGATGGGTCTTCAACATCTTACAGAAGGCAAGGAGGGTGGGGGAAATTCGAATCTCAGGGGGGAGTTGATTCCAGAGGGCCGGGGCTGCCACATAGAAGGCTCTTCCCCTAAGTTCCAACAGACGACATTGTTTAGTCGACAGGACCTGGAGAAGGCCGACTCTGTGACATTATAATGTCCGTGACATTATAATTCCGTTCAAGTTTAGCTTTGAGCAACAGAGATGCTAATTTCAGACTTTGGATTTCATTCTCGACTTGGAAATGCAACAAATAAAAGATAAGGTCAAAAGAGGTTGGGTTTTTTTTAAAAAAAGGAACAAAGCACCTGAGACTATAAATCTGTAGCTTTTTACCCACACATGTTACGTTTTATTTTGATGAAAAACTGTTCTGAAATAGATATTGTGAAAATCCACCTATTGTGTATTTTGGATGCAAATATGTCTAATATTCACACCTTGCTGCAAAATAATAATAATAATCCAACTGTGACATTATTTTGTTCCTTATTCTCATGGATTTAGCACTCCCCCGCCCCCAAAGTATACATTTATAGATGCAATTTTGGATTACACCACAAAATCTGAACTAGTCAAATAAGATTCTGCTTTGTTTCACGCAGTGTTAAGTGAAGCACTCGGTTATCTGCTATTGTCAGTCAGAATTTAGCAAGCAAACTAGTTTCTAATGGAGGTGGCGAAATAAACCTATAATGCAATGCTGTGGTTTTGCAAAAAAGAAAAGAAAATTAAAATGATTACTGTGGAGAAATTATGGCAACCACAAAATGCCATGTTATTTTATTTTTATTTTTAAGTTTTAAAATAGACTTTATTAAACAATTAAAATAAACAAAATTAACAAACATATTTGACATTGATAGGGGTTTTGCTTTGTGTTTCCGGCGCACTCCTTCCTGGGTTATATACAGTGTATGTAGATAGATAGATAGATAGATAGATAGATAGATAGATAGATAGATAGATAGATAGATAGATAGATAGATAGATAGATTAGAGAGAGAGAGAGAGAGAGAGAGAGAGATAGAGATAGAGATAGAGATAGAGATAGAGATAGAGATAGAGATAGAGATAGAGATAGAGATAGAGATAGAGATAGAGATAGAGATAGAGATAGAGATAGAGATAGAGATAGAGATAGAGATAGAGATAGAGATAGAGATAGAGATAGAGATAGAGATAGAGATAGAGATAGAGATAGAGATAGAGATAGAGATAGAGATAGAGATAGAGATGGAGGGAGATGGAGATAGAGATAGATACACTGTATATAACCCAGGAAGAAGTGCGTAGGAAACACAAAGCAAATTGTCACCCCAGCGAGCAACACTGTTAAGGTTATAAGTTGAGGACTTAACAGTTCACTTGAATGGTTCACTTGAACGGCCATTCACATGGCCATTAAGCCACACCCACAAAATAAGCCATACCTACAGTGTGGCAGTAAAATTTTTGGCTGCCCATTACTGGCTCCAACCATTTGTACCAGTTTTCCCAGGCGCTGTAAAAATCAGATTCATCCTTTTCTTGTAGTTCCAGAGTCATCCAAGAACCTTCTTCAGTTCTTGACACTTCTTGAGAACTGAAGAAGCTTCTTGGCCAAGAAGCAAAACGTCTTCAAGGACAAAACAGAATCCCCTTTGGGACAACCGTGACTGAGTGTTCTGTCGAGCTCTCTGGTAGAATCCTCCCAAAAATGCCCAGACACAATTTCAGACACACACACGTTTGAAAATTCAAAACAATGTTCTTTATAATGAAAATTCACTTAAACCAAGTCCTCTTTTGGTATAGCAAAGAGCCCTCGTCTCCAAACAAACTGGTAATTGGTACAAGTCCCTTATCAGTTCTGAGATACTTAGCTTGCAGCTGTGAGGCAATTCACGGTCTTTCTTCTTTCACAAAGTGAAACACACTTGGCCCTGGTTTAGTTTCAAAGCGGGGAAAAATCAGCACACATAAGGTCAAAGTCAGTAAAGCAGTCACGAAACACAATGATCAGATAATCCTCCACAATGGCCAAACCCACAGGCTGCTATTTACAGCAGCCTCACTAATTACCACAGCCCCACCCAACCACAGGTGGCCTCATTTTCTTTGATAATAATCTCTCAGTTGTTGTTGCCTATGCATCACTCTCCGCATGTGTGGCTGTATCATTAACTCTTGTTCTGAATCCAAAGAGGAGTTAGATAATTGATCTCCTTCTGAGCTGTCTGCCACACCCTCCTCCTCCCTGTCACTCATGTCTTCTTGGTCAGAGGAGCCTTCATCAGCAGATTCCACCGGAGGCAAAACAGGCCTGCAGCATGTGGATGTCTCCCCCACATCCACAGTCCTTGGGGCAGGAGCTGGGCCAGAACTAATCACAACACTGAGAATCTCCACAAACCCTGGGGCTTTATATATATGAGCAAGAGACCTTAAGCCAAATTTAGCAATGTGTTACACACATTCGTTTTTATTCAATTGCTTAATAAAGTTCTTCCTAACTCTATCCTTTCCTTTTCTTCCTCATTCAGATTGTTGGAAAATTCTATACCGTTTGACAAAAGCCCAGTCAAAATAATCTAACAGCATGTTGTACGTGTTTGATATTTTCTATTTATACACTCTATTTGGGGTTAGCAAAAGGCTTGCGCCATGCATGAAAACTTGGCCTTCCCAATGCCAATCCATTTTCTCTGATTCTCATCAAACTTCCTCCGCTATCATCAACCACACTTGTCCTTTTGAACGAAGGTTGGAATGGCTATGTTATTTCCAAGTCACCAGACGAACGCCGTTCACAGCTAAGACACAATAGATGCAATCAACCAAGCGTAGACCACGCCCAACCTTGATTGTACCTAACACAAGCTCCATTGAGTGACGTTTCGCAGTCTGCCTGGTCGGTTTCCAAGTAACTCCTGAACAAGACCGCACCATTCAATGCCTGTGTGCTTAAAAACAGCCTGGCGCGCTGTATTCCTATTTTGCAATGATGAAAGAGTTTGTTGGTATGACTGATTGAACTTGAATAGTACTCTCCTGGGGAAATCACTACACCATCAGACTGAAATGAGGGTGATTATTTGGCCTTTGGCAGTCGCGGGGAAGAAAAGTCAGCAGCAGGTAGGATAGCAATGGGTCTACAGCTACGCTTGGAAACGTCGTAAGCATCTGACCTCTCCAACAGCTGGAGGTACTGTGGGAATAAGCTAAGTGAACGATGCATCAGAGCTACTAAGCCCAGCTTTCAATGAACTAAACAGTGAGGAAGCAGAGTTCAAAGACATCTCAAGTTGGTTGTGTCATCTTCGGAGGTAGTGCAGTCCAGGCATTTATTGATTGATTGATTGATTTTGTCCAATACACAATGAGGGTTTTAGTGGGTATACACATAGTAAAATACATGATGATGGTTATAGAGGAGATACTCATAGTAAAATATATCTAAGAAAGAATAGAAGAGAAACTATAGGAATAGAACATATCAATGAAAGAATAGAAGAAGAGATATAGGAATAGAAGAAAGGTATAGGAGATATAGGAGAGCAATAGGACAGGGGATGGAAAGCACTCTAGTGCACTTGTACTCGCCCATTACTGACCTCTTAGGAATCTGGATAGGTCAACCATGGATAATCTAAGGGTAAAGTGTTGGGGGTTTGGGGATGACACTATGGAGTCCCGTAATGAGTTCCATGCTTCGACAACTCGGTTACTGAAGTCATATTTTTTACAGTCAAGTTTGGAGTGGTTAATATTAAGTTTAAATCTGTTATGTGCTCTTGTGTTGTTGTGGTTGAAGCTGAAGTAGTCGCCGACAGGCAGGACGTTGCAGCATATGATCTTGTGGGCAATACTTAGATCTTCTTTAAGGCATCTTAGTTCTAGGCTTTCTAGAGTTGAAAGTCTAGTCTTTTAGGGTATTCTGTTTCGAGTGGAGGGAAGGGCTCTTCTGGTGAAGTATCTTTGGACATTTTCAAGGGTGTTAATGTCAGAGATGCGATATGGTTCCAAACTGATGAGCTGTATTCGAGGATGGGTCTGGCGAAAGTTTTGTAAGCTCTGGTAAGTAGTGTGAGATTGCCAGAGCTGAAGCTACGTAGGATTAGCGTTGATCACTCTATTGCTGAAGTCGTATTTTCCGCAGTCTAGTTTGGAGTGGTTTAAATTTAGTTTGAATCTATTACATGCTCATGTGTTGTTGCGGTTGAAGGTGAAGTAGTCATAAAGAGGGAGGGCATTTTGGTATATGATTAGATCAGTTTGGAGGCGACGGACAGTAGTTGTAAATGGTCTAATTTCAGTATTTCAAGTCTGGTGGAGTAATGTATTTTGTTGCAGGAGGAGGAGTGAAGGACTCTTCTTCTGAAATATTTCTGGACCCTCTCGATTGTACACTACTCAAAAAAAATAAAGGGAACACTTAAACAACACAATATAGCTCCAAGTAAATCAAACTTCTGTGAAATCAAACTGTCCACTTAGGAAGCAACAGATGTTCTAAGCTGCTCCAAGTCTCTGGAAAGGGGCGGCATACAAATCTAATAAATAAATAAAGAAACACTGACTGGCAATCAATTTCACATGCTGTTGTGCACATTCAACTTTGCACAGAACAAAGTTTTCAATGAGAATATTTCATTCATTCAGATCTCAAGACCTAAAATGGTCACGTAACATCAAAAACATCATCAAAAAAGCACAACAAAGAATGTTCTTTCTGCGCCAGCTCAGGAAGCTCAAACTGCCCAAGGAGCTGCTGATACAGTTCTACAGAGGAATCATTGAGTCTGTCATCTGCACCTCTATAACTGTCTGGTTTGGTGCTGCAACCCAACAGGATCGACACAGACTTCAGAGGATAATCAGAACTGCAGAAAAAACAATTGCTGCCAACCTGCCTTCCATTGAGGACCTGTATACTGCATGAGTCAAAAAGAGGGCGGGGAAAATATTTACTGACCCCTCACATCCTGGACACAAATTGTTTCAACTCCTACCCTCAAAATATCGCTACAGAGCACTGCACACCAAGACAACTAGACACAAGAACAGTTTTTTCCCGAACGCCATCACTCTACTAAACAAATAATTCCCTCAACGCTGTCAGACTTTCTACTAAATCTGCACTTCTATTCTACTAGTTTTCCTCATCATTCCTTTCACCCATTTCCTCCCATGTTGACTGTATGACTGTAACTTGTTGCTTATTTCCTAAGATTTTTATTAATATTGCTTCTTCATTGCTTATTTGACCCCTATGACAATCATTAAGTGTTGTACCACATGATTCTTGACAAATGTATATTTTATTTTATGTACGCTGAGAGCATCTGCACCAAGACAAATTCCTTGTGTGTCCAATCACACTTGGCCAATTAAAAAAAAATTCTATTTAGGATGTGCTATTTGAGTGTTCCCTTTATTATTATTTTTATTTTGAGCAGTATATTAATGTCTGATATGCCTTGCGGGTTCCATACAGGTGAGCTGTATATACCGACTTCAGGTGAACAGAATTAAACATTTCATGTCCCTGTATCCTTTCCACTTCCTTCAACCTAGCACTTCTCCGCATTGAAGGCAGAAACTATCAAAACCACCCTCGGACACGGCGCACGGTAGGGAATTTCTGCGTACAATTCAGACAACTCATCTTTCCTGAAAGAATAATTCAAACCCTCCCCGGTACAGTTAAGGTTTTGTGAACCATTTGCGATGGCAGGCTTTTTAGTGGGGCTATAAAAGCTCTTTTGTAAATCAATTTTAAAGGCTTGGAACAGCAGAACAGTCTCCCTAGCAATCCCTCCCAAACGATCTCGGTAATTGATTTTTCTTGTTTTAAACGAGTAAAAAAAAATAAGGGAAAGAAGCAAATTGAGGTAAGATTTTTCCCTAAGGATGAATCGAAGGACTAAACATAGCCATGATGCACAAGACGTTTTGTTCAAGAAATGACAGGGTAGGAGATATAAACCCATTCATTTGAGTCCTGTCCCTTTCTTATGTCCAGTTAACATCGCCACGATGCAAAAATAATATTGAGACTCTAGAAACAGTGCAGAGAAGAGCAACAAAGATGATTAGGGGACTGGAGGCTAAAACATATGAAGAACGGTTGCTGGAGTTGGGCATGATAGTAGTGTTTCAATATGCCACAAAGAAGAGGGAGTCAACGTATTCTCCAAAGAACCTGAGGGTAGAACAAGAAGCAATGGGTGGAAACTAAACAAGGAGAGAAGTAACTTCGAACTAAGGAGAAATTTCCTGACAGTTAGAATGGTTGATCAGTGGAACGGCTTGTTTCCAGAAGTTGTGAATGCTCCAACACTGGAAGTTTTAAAGAAGTTGATAACTATTTGTCTGAAGTGGTATAGGGTATCCTGCCTAAGTGTTGGACTAGAAGATCTAATATGGTAAATGATTTAGCTTTACTAGATAAATGGTCAAAGCAATGGAAACTGCAGTTTACTGTTTCCAAATGTAAAATAATGCTCTTGGAGAAAAGGAATCTTCAATCTGAGTATTTTATTGGCAGTTCTATGTTAGCAAAAACTTCAGAAGAGAATGATTTAGGGCTAGTGATTTCTGACAGTCTCAAAATGGGTGATAGGGAAAGCAAGTAGGATGCTTGGCTGCATAGCTAGAGGTATAACAAGCAGGAAGAGGGAGATTATGATCCCGCTATATAGAGTGCTAGTTAGACCACATTTGGAATACTGTGTTCAGTTCTGGAGACCTCACCTACAAAAAGATATTGACAAAATTGAACAGGTCCAAAGACAGGCTACCAGAATGGTGGAAGGTCTTAAGCATAAAACGGATCAGGAAAGACTTAGTGAACTCAATTTGTATAGTCTGGAGGACAGAAGGAAAAGGGGGACATGATCGAAACATTTAAATATGTTAAAGGGTTAATAAGGTCCAGGAGGGAAGTGTTTTTAATAGGAAAGTGAACACAAGAACAAGGGGACACAATCTGAAGTTAGTTGGGGGAAAGATCAAAAGCAACATGAGAAAATATTACTTTGCTGAAAGAGTAGTAGATCCTTGGAACAAACTTCCAGAAAATGTGGTTGATAAATCCACAGTAACTGAATTTAAACATGCCTGGGATATATCCATCCTAAGATAAAATACAGAAAATAGTATAAGGGCAGACTAGATGGACCATGAGGTCTTTTTCTGCCATCAGTCTTCTATGTTTCTATGTTTCTATGTTGTTTCTATGTTTCTGTGTTTCTGTGTTTCTGTGTTTCTGTGTTTCTGTGTTTCTGTGTTTCTGTGTTTCTGTGTTTCTGTGTTTCTGTGTTTCTGTGTTTCTGTGTTTCTGTGTTTCTGTGTTTCTGTGTTTCTGTGTTTCTGTGTTTCTGTGTTTCTGTGTTTCTGTGTTTCTGTGTTTCTGTGTTTCTGTGTTTCTGTGTTTCTGTGTTTCTGTGTTTCTGTGTTTCTGTGTTTCTGTGTTTCTGTGTTTCTGTGTTTCTGTGTTTCTGTGTTTCTGTGTTTCTGTGTTTCTGTGTTTCTGTGTTTCTGTGTTTCTGTGTTTCTGTGTTTCTGTGTTTCTGTGTTTCTGTGTTTCTGTGTTTCTGTGTTTCTGTGTTTCTGTGTTTCTGTGTTTCTGTGTTTCTGTGTTTCTGTGTTTCTGTGTTTCTGTGTTTCTGTGTTTCTGTGTTTCTGTGTTTCTGTGTTTCTATGTTTCTATCTTCGGTGTCCCTTCCAACTCTGATATTCTACTCTACTCTACCGGACTCGGGTTCTTAAGTAGAAAATGGTTCTTAAGAAGGGGCAAAAAAATCTTGAACACCCGGTTCTTATCTAGAAAGGTTCTTAAGTAGGTAGATGTACCACTGCATGTGCCTTGCGCATCAGATACATCAGCACATCTTACTGCTATTTCTCTCCCCCATCCCAGCTTTAAAAAATGTTTTCCCAACCTAAGGTGGCTTTGGAAAAGAAAAACAGCTGAGCTTTTTTCTTTAGATCTAACAATCACAGTGGGCAACGTGGAAGTGCTCAGCATAAACTCTTACAAGCCCCTTGTTGTTCTTTTACATTTGTGAAATGCTGCATCCTTTCCAGAATGGATCTACTTAACAAGGACTGTATATTTCAGGTCAATTTTTATCTCTGTGTGTCAGGAAGCGCCTATAAAGTTGTTTATAAGCCCATCGAAGGTTATAACACAAAAGTAGAACTTACTGGAAGATTGCATTTTTTAAAAGGGGAAAAAAATCATTTCTGCAACGGTTTATTCATTCTCGAGAAAGAAAGGGAATCCTCTGAGTGTATGCTAAGCAAACTCTAAGCCCAACTAGCATTCAGCTTATCTAATGGAGAATGTAATTATGAAATGGAAAGGGTTTTTTTTTTAAAGCAGAAGGATTGTCTGATGACATGGGAATTTTCTTCATCCAAAGTTACAGAGCAAACTTCAAGTCAAGGGTAGGCATTTATAAACTTCTAAAAGCTGAGAATCGTCAGGATGTTCGTGCTGATAAGGAAAAGTTTATTTTCCACCTTTCGAATCCAACTACTTTGAAGTCTAGTGGCATCTCCCAGACTTCGAGATAAAACCATACAATCCCAACGTTGGAAGAAATCGTGCAAACCCAGAAATGGAAGCTTTCGGTGCAGTGGGAGATGTAAAGGTGAGGGAGATAATGACTGTAGGAGACAAATATGTGGGTCTTCCCTTGAGGAACCTGCAGGAACTGTAATCTATTGTTTAAAGATTATTTTGCCTTTAATGTTGATATATTAGTCGTCTGAAAAGCTTTCTTTTATGTGATAGCGCTGCCCTAACCCTAACCCACCCCGAGTCTGCGGAGAGGGGCGGCATACAAATCTGATTAAACTTAAAATTAAACTTAAACATATTCACATGTATAATAATTGCCCTTTGTTCCAGATCAATCAATTAATCTACTCCTGGAGGATCACACTTATCAAAATTACCACTTGTTTGGGATCAATTCATCCATCAATCTATTTCTGAAGGATTGATGGGTCAGAAATAAATAAATTATACATACATACATACATACATACATACATACATACATACATACATACATACATATATAAATGTTTTTATGTGTGTGTATGCGTGTTTGCTGATAATGGGGTTTTGTAGTTTTAGATTTCTATATTTGACTTCTTTTTATTGTATTTGTATATTTTTTATATTATTGTAAGCTGACCTGAGTCCTTCAGGATTGGCCATCTCCGGGTCAGTTGGCCTTCTCCGGGTCCCGTCAACTAAACAATGTCGTTTGGCGGGCCTCAGGGGAAGAGCCTTCTCTGTGGCAGCCCCAGCCCTCTGGAATCAACTCCCCCCGAAGATTAGAACTGCCCCCACTCTCCTTGTCTTTCGCAAACTACTTAAGACCCACCTGTATTGCCAGACATGGGGGAACTGAGACACCTCCCCCAGGTTTTTATATTTCATGTTTCGTATGTGTGTGCTGCATGGTTTTAAATGATGGGGTTTTATATGTTTTTAATATTAGATTTGTTTCATTGTAATATTGTTTTATTGTTGTTGTGAGCCGCCTTGAGTCTTCGGAGAGGGGCGGCATACAAATCTAATAAATTATTATTATTATTATTATTATTATTATTATTATTATTATTATTATTAGGCGGCATAGAAGTCAAATTAAAAAAATAAATAAATAAATTCCCAATCTCTCTTTGGCTCAGACTTTATGGATCTGCCCCCAAAGAGAAGGGAATACCCTTTCATTAAAGACCATGATGGTTTTATCCTTAGACAATTTGGGATGCTGGAATTCCCATCTCAACTCCATTCCCTTCTAAGTTGGACCGTGTTCCCTCTTTGAAAATAAAAGCTGCACAAGGTCAAAGCAAAACGCACAGAAAACGAAGCCCAGCCGACCTCCCTTAGAAGTCGACGTCTCTATAGCAGCCTCTGAAATGCTGACAAGGAAAACAGCGTGAAATTTGTTCCGTGCCCTTCATCCGGGCATGGAGTCACCGTGCTTAAGGAACATTTACGATAAGGCGCAAACAGAATAGGCAGAGTGGTAAATAAAGGTGAGAAACACAAATAAAAGAAGGCAATAAATATGCAAATCGCCTGCTTTGAAGACAGGCGGAAAATCTTCTGATGCAGAGGGACGGTGCAGGCGAGGTTAGTCCAATTTTGCACACTTTCATTCATAGCGGTTTTCGCAATGGACTCAGGAAGCAGATGCGGCTCCTAGAATGGCGAGATGGCAGCCTGAAAAATACTCCCTGGTATTTGGTTAAAACTAAAATTGCCCGGCCGAATGAATATGCATGAAGTCAACATTTCACCAACATGCTGATACGGTGATAGGGGGGATGGGGAGCAAGGACAGCTTTTCAGTTTTCAGGCAGGATTGCAAACGTATTTGGGATGTCCAAATAGACGTTTGTGATTGGGGGGGGGAGTTGAATCAGCTGGATACAGCCCCTTAAATCACCTTGGATCGTGCTCAACTTTTGATCACTGTTTCCTCTGCTGATGTTCCTACCTCGCTGATATGTCCGTCAGGGGGAAAAATTGGAAAAGTTCAAGGTTTAGAATAGAATCAAATAATAGGATAGAATAGAATAGAATAGAACAGAATGTGGAGTAGAATAGAACAGAGAGTAGAGTAGGGTAGGGTAGGATAGAGTAGGATAGAGTAGAATGTAGAGTAGAATAGAGTAGAATAGAGTAGAATAGAGTAGAATAGAGTAGAATAGAGTAGAGTAGAATAGAATAGAATAGAATAGAATATGGTGGGGAGGGGAGTAGAGTGGAATGGAACAGAATAGAGTAGAGTAGAATAGAATAGAATAGAATAGAATAGAATGTGGTGGGGAGGGGAGTAGAGTGGAATGGAACAGAGTAGAGTAGAGTAGAGTAGAGTAGAATAGAATAGAATAGAATAGAATGTGGTGGGGAGGGGAATAGAGTGGAATGGAGTAGAGTAGAGTAGAATAGAGTAGAATGGAGTAGAATAGAATAGAATAGGACAGTTGGAAGGCACACTGAAGATATTCTAGCCCAACCCCCCACTTAGGCAGGATACCCTATACCACTTCAGACAAATAGTCATCAACTTCTTCTTGAAAACTTCCACTGTTGGAGCATTCACAACCTCTGGAGGAAAGCTGTTTCATGGATTAATTGTTCTAATTGTCAGGAAATTTCTCCATAGTTCTACGTTACTTCTCTCCTTGAATAGTTTCCACCCATTGCTTCTTGTTCTACCCTCTGGGGAATAGTTTGACTCCCTCTTCTTTATGGCAACCCCTGAGATTTTGGAACATGGCTATCATCTCTCCCCTAATCCTTCTTTTCATTAAACTAAACATACCCATTTCCTGCAACTGTTCTTCATATATTTTAGTTTAATTGAGTTAGCCTTACTTGCACCCTTAACAATGAAACCAGAGGACAGAGCTTGGATGAGCTGAAGATTTAAACTTCAGAAGAAAAGGATTTAGGGATAGTGATTTCTGACAGTCTCAAAATGGGTGAGCAGTGTGGTCGGGCGGTAGGAAAAGCAAGTAGGATGCTTGGCTGCATAGCTAGAGGTATAACAAGCAGGAAGAGGGAGATTGTGATCCCCTTATATAGAGTGCTGGTGAGACCACATTTGGAGTTACTGTGTTCAGTTCTGGTGACCTCACCTACAAAAAGATATTGACAAAATTGAACGGGTCCAAAGACGGGCTACAAGAATGGTGGAAGGTCTTAAGCATAAAACGTATCAGGAAAGACTTAATGAACTCAATCTGTATAGTCTGGAGGACAAAAGGGAAAGGGGGGACATGATCGAAACATTTAAATACGTTAAAGGGTTAAACAAGGTTCAGGAGGGAAGTGTTTTTAATAGGAAAGTGAACACAAGAACAAGGGGACACAATCTGAAGTTAGTTGGGGGAAAGATCAAAAGCAACATGAGAAAATATTATTTTACTGAAAGAGTAGTAGATGCTTGGAACAAACCTCCAGCAGACGTGATTGGTAAATCCACAGGAACTGAATTTAAACATGCCTGGGATAAACATATATCCATTGTAAGATAAAATACAGGAAATAGTGTAAGGGCAGACTAGATGGACCATGAGGTCTTTTTCTGCCGTCAGTCTTCTATGTTTCTATGTTTCTATGATGCTGAGCGTGATGTAGAAAACAGGACAGCAGTAGTGTTTTGTTTCTTTTGGGTGCGTCTACAAAAAAAAAGCAGAAAATAACTCTTTCCTATTACAAGTCAGGGCCAAACCAACCTGCTTCAGTTCCCTAGCCTCTATCTTCCCTTCCTTTGGTAGACAACTTAACCTCTGTTGTGCCCCCGAAAAAAATAATTACTAGGCTTGCGTGCCACGGTTATTCAAGCCCTTTCATCTTCATCCATTCCAAGATGACTTTTCGGGTGAGCTAAAATTGAGTTCTTATGCCACGGTGATTGCTAATTAGATTGCTAAAAATCTGGAGTGAGTAGAAGAGCATAAACACCTGCGATTCGATTGCCGTTTATTATTAGCATCATAGAAATCCTATAATGAGGAAATACTACCAGTCATGCAGGATTTCAATTCCGGGCTAATGTTTGGAATCAAGAGTAGCGTCGCTGCAGGTGTTTGGCAGTGAAAATGTTTTAGCAACATAGAAACATCATTTAGATTTATATACCACTTCACAGGGTTTGACAGCCCTCTCTAAGCTGTTTACAGAGTCAGCATGTTCCCGCCACCACCCCAACAATCTGCTTCTTCATTTTATCTAACTCAGAAGGATGGAAGGCTGGGTTAATCTTGAGCGTTCAGGATCAAACTCCTGGTAATGGGCAGAATTATCCTTCAATGCTACATTCTAAGCACTGGGAAGGAAGGAAGGGATGGAAGGAAGAGGGAGGGAAGAAAAAAGATAGGAAGTGTTCTGGTTTCAGGCTAATGCAGATAATAATTGGAATTAATAATAATAATAATAATAATAATAATAATAATAATAATGAGGAGGAGGAGGAAGAGGAGGAGGAGGAGGAGGAGGAGAGGGAGGAGGAGGAGGAGGAGAAGAAGAAGAAGAAGAAGAAGAAGAAGAAAAAGAAGATTATTATTATTATTATTATTATTATTATTATTATTATTATTATTATTATTATTATTAATTAGATTTGTATGCCACCCCACTCCGAAGACTCGGAGCAGCTCGCAACAACATAAACAGTGTACAAATCCATTTTTTAAAAAAAATACAATTTAAAACCCTTATAATAAAATAACCACACAATCCAATCAAACCATACACCAACCTTGACAACTGGGGCGTGTGTTAATTTCCCCATGCCTGGTGGCAAAGATGATTGCTCAATGCATATATTTGTAAAAAAAACCACAACATCTTCTTTATTCCTCCTTTTTCTTCCCTTCAAACATCAGCTTTGCAGGCAGTGCTTTTTTTTCTCATCTCTATTTTTAGTATCTTGAGAGTAGCATAAAAACATTCCGCAAGTCATTCTAAAATTTATGGGCTAATCAGTGCTAGCCAGGAATCATAAAAACAGGTTTACAGAGTCAGGATCTTGCCCCAACAATCTGGGTCCTCATTTTACCCACCTCAGAAAAATGGAAGGCTGAGTCAACCTTGAGCCTGGTGAGATTCAAACTGCCAAATTGCAGGCAGGCAGGCAGCAGAAGCCTGCAGTACTGCATTCTACCACTACAGCTCTTGGCCCAATCATTTATCCGTGTGTTGTCCATGGCTGGTGAACAAGATCCATTTTCTTCTTTGTCAAGGCAACTATATTTATTTGTGACCTAATATTTTCAGAACTCATCTGACTAATGTTTCTACAAAACTACTGAAGTACACAAGAGTGTTTACAAGTCCGTGTGTGTTTGTCTACTAAATAAACACAGGCATGTATGAGGTTCATGGCTGCAATGTTCTCCAAATGAAACGTCAAGGAGATCCTTTAAAACCCCACCCATCCCCATTAGACATTATCTTAAGACAACTCTTTTCCAGCATCCTTGTTGTTCTAAATGAACAAAAACACCAAAATAACGTCTCCTCAAAGTACCTAAAGGCAGGACTAAAAGCAATACGTGGAAACTAATCAAGGAAAGAAATGAATTAGAACTAAGGAGAACCTAAGGAGAAACTTCCTAACCTAGAACTAAGGAGGAACATCCTACACACTCTTATGTACTTCAGTAGGTTTCGTAGAAACACTAGTCAGCTGAGTTCTGAAAATATTAGGTCACAAATAAACATAGTCGTCTTGAAGAAGAAAATGGATCTTGTTCACCACCCATGAAACCACATGGATAAATGATTGGGCCAAGAACTTCTGGCTTCCAGAAGTTGTAAATGCTTCAACACTGGAAGTTTTAAAGAAGAGATTGGACAACCAGGCAGCTGGGAGGCAGTAGAAGTAGCCTGCAGTACTGCACTCTAACCACTGCACCACCACAGCGCTATTTCAGAATGGAGTTGGTTGACTATAAATCTGGCGATATTGTGATAGTAACAGAGTCCCCATTTTCCAGATGTTGATAATTGGGTGCTGAACAAAATAATAAAATGCAGCCTCAAAAATCCCCAGCTCCGAAATAAAGAGCCTCAGACCTAAAATTGGAGATGTATCCAAGGGATTAACTGCAGTATACAACACTGCAAGGACAAATCTACAAGGTATTTACTGCAGTGGATGGTTGACGCATTGTTCTTGACACAATTTGATCCAATTGACTCTTGATTGAGGGGCGAGAGAGAAGATTTTTCCAGCCTTTAGCTCATGCTGCTGGAATTGTTTTGATTATGATTAATTTTCATGGGTTTACTTTTCAGTTTTTCTTTCTCTTTTTTCAACTCTATCTTCAATTTACGCATCAGGTATTGCGTTTGCAGTTATTATGTTGTCCACGAAAACCATATCGTTTGGTAAGATTTGAAATGTATTGTTCATAACGTCAGATTGGTACCTAAAAGGGACATTTTATCATCTATCATGGTTATCTCTGGAACTTGAGTAAAACAGGGGGGAAAAGAAAGAGAAAGCGAGAGGATGTTTTCACATAGAAATATTTAGGGGACAAGTAGATAAATATATTAGTTTACAGTGATATTGATGCTTCTTATTCTTTAGATATTTCAAATACTTTTGAACACTATTTGGACAGAAAATCAAACCCTTTTACAAGCTCCGCTCAGTCAAAGGAAACCTACTTTTTTCCCCCCAAGATGGGATCTCATGCCTGACAAGTTTAATAAATTATATCAGAATATCAATGAAAATTGCTAGAGGGGATACAGAAGCGAAGTGGCTCCTATCTGAGTATTTGGGGGATACAATATTATTCAAAATTCTCTGTGAAAGCCCAAAATGTTATTAGCAGTATAATAGGATATTTCATATCATTTGACCCAATAAATTTCATTTGGAGGGTTTATTACAAGTTATAGAGAAAGAGGATGAGAGAAGCAATGCGGAATATTAAATGTCCTGCATAAATAGAGCTAGAGACAAAATGGGAGTTTTTCGGATGAGTTAAAAGATGCCTAATAGTTGCTTATCAAAAAATGAAGAGAGGAGGAGGAGGAGGAAGGGAGGGAGGGAGGGAGGGAGAGAGAGAATGTTGTGTTTGTACAATAGGTTATGTCCAAGCAATTCAACCCTTACTGGCTTAACAGTCTATCCAGATTCATCCAACCTCCTAAGTGACTAGATTCACAATAGTTGAATCACAGCCTAGAACTACGGCGCCTAAAACATGATTTGAGTATTGCCCACACGATCATATGCTGCAATGTCCTACCAGTCAATGACTACTTCAGCTTCAACCGCAACAACACAAGAGCACGCAACAGATTCAAACTTAATACGAACCACTGCAAACTTGACTGTAAAAAATATGATTTCAACAATCGAGTTATCGAAGCGTGGAACTCATTACTGGACTCAATTGTGTCAACCCCCAACATTTCTCCCTTAGACTCTCCACGATTGACCTCTCCAGGTTCCTAAGAGGCCAGTAAGGAGCGTACATAAGTGCACTGGTGTGCCTTTCGTCCCCTGTCCAATTGTCTTTCCTTTCTCTCACTTATCATATATATTTTCTTTCTTTCATATATCCTCTCCTCTAAGTTCACTTTTACCCTTATATATATTACTATATGTCTATTTTCCTTCCTATGTATTTGTGTATTGGACAAATGAATGAATGAATAAAATAAATAAATAAACAATCTATCCAACCTCCTTAACAATAGCAATAGCACTTAGCCTTATATACCACTTCATAGTGCTTTACAGCCCTCTCTAAGTGGTTTACAGAATCAGCAACCATGAGCTGGTGAGAATCGAATAAATGGCTGTCAGCAGAATTAGCATGCAGTACTACATTCCAGCTACTGCTCTTTTTTCATATTTTAATTACATATTTTAATCATATTTTAATCATCTGTATCTAGATATGACAAGTGAAATATTGCTTGCTTTTCCAGATATGGGGTCCCTAGTGCTCTCCGAACTTGGTTGTTTTCTTAAGATGTTTCATGATCCAAGTAGCAACTACTGATGAATCCCCTACACAACTAGACTTACAATCCTAGGTTTAGAAACCTTAGAACTACGTTGCCTTAAACACGACCTAAGCATAGCCCAAAAAATCATCTACTACAATGTCTTTCCTGTCAACGACTACTTCAGCTTCAACCACAACAACACGAGAGCACAGAACAGATACAAACTTAAAGTAAACCACTCTAAACTCGACTGCAGGAAATACGGATTTAGTAACCGAGTAGTTGATGCATGGAATTCACTACCTGACTCTGTAGTCTCATCACCTAACCCCCAAAACTTTACTCTTGGACTATCCACTGTTGACCTCTTCTGATTCTTAAGAGGTCAGTAAGGGGCGTGCATAAGTGCACCAGTGTGCCTTCCATCCCCTGTCCTGATATTTCTCTTTTACTGGTATCATGTATGTAAATATTATTATATCTCTGCATACCAGCAATACGTTCTTGACAAAACAAACAAATAAATAAAATACTGTACTTGGGTCAAGAAATATCAACAAGAAAATCCCCAAGCTCAGAGAGTACCAAGGACCCCATAGTTCATCCGTGAGCTATAAATATTTCTCTTCTATTAGTTATCCGGAACCTCCTACTACCACACGAATCCCAGCGGCCGATAAGATCCCACAGAGTTGGCCTTCTCCGGGTCCCGTCGACTAAACAATGCCGTTTGGTGGGCCCCAGGGGAAGAGCCTTCTCTGTGGTGGCCCCGGCCCTCTGGAATCAACTTCCCCCGGAGATTAGAACTGCCCCCAGTAAATTACTCAAGACTCACTTATACCACCAGGCATGGGGGAGTTGAGACACCTTTCCCCCAGGCTTCTTTATATTTTGTTTCATGTTTGGTATGAAAGTGCTGTTTGGTTTTTAAATATATGATAGGGTTTTATATGCTCCTTTTAATAATAGATTTGTTTTGCTATAATATTGTTTTTATTGTTGTGAGCCGCCCCGAGTCTTCGGAGAGGGGTGGCATACAAATCTAATAAATAATAATAATAATAATAATAATAATAATAATAATAACAGCTAATGAAGATGGAGAAGGATGTTCAGGTGGTCAGGTATAAGTGAGAGTGCTATTCCTACAACTCAGGTTGACTCAGCCTTCCATCCTTCCAAGGTGGGTAAAATGAGGACCCAGATTGTGGGGGCAATAGGCTGGCTCTGTTAGAAAGTGCTATTGCTAACATGTTGTAAGCTGTCCTGAGTCTAAGGAGAATGGCGGCATAAAAATTGAATGAATGAATGAATTAATTAATGAATGAATGAATGAATGAATGAATAAATGAATAAATGAATAAATGAATAAATGAATAAATGAATAAATAAATAAACAAACAAATAAATAAATAAACTCAAGACAAAATACAAGGCTCGCCCAGAAAGTATTTTATTTATTTATTTATTCATTTATTCATTTATTCATTCATTCATTCATTCATTCATTCATTCATTCATTCATTCATTTATTTATTTATTAGATTTGTATGCCACCCGTTTCCGTAGACAAGTAATGCATCACATTTTTGTTTCTCAGCCTACAGTAATGGTATGAATGTGAAACTTTAGATATACATTATTTGAATTGTCAGGAATGCGTGTGTAAATTTTGCATTTCTCCAGACAGATAGCGTAGCTGCAGCGGTGTTTCCAAACGGCATCTGTAAGTGATGGACTTTACAAGCAGCGTGTCGTCATTGAATTTCTCACTACGGAGAAAGAAACTGTTGGGAACATTCACAAATGTTTGTGTACAGTTTATGGAGAATCTGCAGTCGACAGAAGTACGGTTAGTCACTGGGTACAGAGGGCGAGGCCATTAGAGGTGATTCACACAGTGCAGAAATGGCTTTGTGATCAGAACAAGAAGTGGTACCAACAGGGCATCCACACCCTTGTGTCTCGCTGGAGGAAGGCCATAGAACAGGACAGAGATTACATGGAAAAATAAGGAGTGTGGAAGAAACTTCATTCTTTCTTGGGTGCAAGTTTCATTGTGTTCAATAAATAATTGTTGAAGCAAAAAAATGTGGTGCATTACTTCCTGGGCGACCCTCATAATAGTCAAAAACTGGTATTCTTTCATCCCAAAGTCCAACAGCATAACAGTTGAAATCTCAACTCACTGACCATGGAGTTGATTTTGTGGCCATGTTGTGTATTTTTTTTCTGTTGTAAATTGTTCCATAGGTTTCAACACATCCGGTAAATGTGTTCAATTTTAAATGTGTAGAGAAGGCACAATCCGCCATTATGTTTTCTTATCACAAACACTTTTAGAATCAACTTCCTATAACTCTGTGCCTTGTCCTCACTTGTTTTCCGTTCCCAGTCCATGACCTTCTTGTGTCCTGCTGTGTCACTTATCACATCGCTGATGGAGCACGTTTATTTTCCGTTGTTCCAGAGGGTTGAGCTGTAAGGAAAATAATTTATACACAAGGTTAGGAAGAGTTTCCTGCCAAGGCAAGCTTTTGAAAATAGTCATCAACATTGGCAATTCTCTGAGGACTGGATTTCATTTGCAAGAATTCTCAGCAGTAGATATGCTGGCTGGGGAACTCTGGGAATTTGAAATCACCACATCTAGAAATCGTCAAGGTTATGAAAGACTCAACGAGATGAATTTGGAAGCCCCGTCTCCATAGTTAGCATCTTTATGAAGTTACTGATGCATCATTCAATTTTCTGAAAGTTCAGGGAGGTGACGTAAACATAAGAACATAAGAACAAAAGAAGAGTCCTGTTGAATCAGGCCAAACCCCATCAAGTCCAGCATTCTGTGTCACACAGTGGCCCACCAATTGTCCTTCAGGATCTTGAGCAGAAAGAGAAGGCAAAACCTTCCCTTTCTCTTGACCCCCAACAAATGGTACTCAAGGGAATCCTGCCTGCCTCAACCAAAATAGAGGAGGCACTTGGACATCCATTTCAATAACCACCGATACACTTGGCATCCATGAATCTGCCTAATCCTGCCTGAACATAAGAAGAGCCATGTTGAATCAGGCCAAAGCCCATCAAGTCCAGCATTCTGTGTCACACATTGGCCCACCAATTGTCCTTGCGGATCTTGAGCAGAAAGAGAAGGCAAAACCCTTCCTTTCTCTTGACCCCCAACAAATGGGACCCAAGGGAATCCTGCCTGCCTCAACCAACATAGAGGCGGCACATGGACATCCATTCCAATAACCACTGATACACTTGGCATCCATGAATCTGTCTAATCCTGCCTTGAAGCTATCAAGGCTGACAGCTGTCACGACCTCTTCTGGAAGTGAATTCCATAAACCAATGACCCTCTGGGTGAAGAAATGTTTCCCTTGATTTGTCCTCACTTTCTTACCTATGAGTTTTAGGGAGCGCCTACTCGTCCTAGTATTGTGTGAATCCCAGCGGCCGATAAGGTCCCACAGAGTTGGCCTTCTCCGGGTCCCATCAACCAAACAATGTCGTTTGGTGGGCCCCAGGCGAAGAGCATTCTCTGTGGTAGCCCCGGCCCTCTGGAATCAACTCCCCCTGGAGATTAGAACGGCCCTCACCCTCCTTGTCTTTCGCAAGTTACTCAAGACCCACCTATATCGCCAGGCATGGGGGAACTAAGACATCTCCCCCAGGCTTATTATATTTCACGTTTGGTGTGTATGTGCTGTATGGTTTTTAATTGTTGGAGTTTTTATATATTTTATTATTAGATTTGTCCCATTGTTATACTGGTTTTTTTATATGCTGTTGTGAGCCGCCCCGAGTCTTCGGAGAGGGGTGGCATACAAATCTAATTAATAATAATAATAATAATAATAATAATAATAATAATAATAATAATAATAATAATTTTTCTCTATCCACCTTTTCTATCCCATGCATGATTTTATACCCTTTGATCAAGTCACCCCTTAAGCATTGTCTTTCCAGGCTGAAGGGACCAAGCGAATGCTGGCTGGGGAATTCTGGGAGTTGAAGTCCAGGTATCCTCAAGTTGCCAAGGTTGGGAAACACTGCTCTAGAGGTTTGAAAGTATCCTTGCGGTTGAATTTTCATAGCGTACATGTTAATTTCTAAGGCTGCTGCCAACCGAGGGGTCCGAATGAAGCGTTTATGTAATCAACCTTTAGATGGATCGGGTTTTTCTTGCCAGCTTTTGGAACAAGTGGTGTGTTTGTGTTCTCCGACCAGCTGCATCTTTGAACTGCAACGTTTGCAACCCAGTGAAAAGGAAGAGCTTGAAAAGATGACTTGGATTCTGTGTCTCCGTCGCTCCTGACGTGGTGGATGAGTAGCCCGTTCTCACCTCCCTGGCAGACTGCAGAGAAAACAACTACAAACTGGGGGAGGGGGGAGAGAAAAGAAAAGACAAGGTGGTCAGCGAAAGGAAAGAAAATGCAACGAGGCGGGAGTTGCATTTTAACCACAAGAGCTGGAGGGGTTTCAGAGGGCAAGAAGTCTTGTGCTTGGATGTAATAATTGCAAGATTAGAAAGCCCTTTGCTCTTTCTTAACATCAAAATAAATTCTTACCATCGTGTTGGTGTGTGAGAGACAGATACAGAGACAGAGAGACAGAGAGAGGGAGGGAGAGAGAGAGACAGAGAGAGAGGGGGGAGGGAGGGAGAGAGAGAGGGAGAGACAGACAGAGAGAGGGAGGGAGACAGAGAGACAGAGAGAGGCCATGAGTTCCAGTCCAATCTTAGGCATCAAAGCCAGCTGGGTGAATTTGGGCCAACCACCAGAGATTGGAGTTGTAGTGCTGCCTTAGGCATAAAAACCAGTTGGGTGACCTTGGGCCACTCACCAGGAGACTGGGAGTTGTAGTCCCATTAAAGCTAGCTGGATGACCTATTCCTATCACCAGGAGATGGGGGAGTTCAAGCCCCATCTTACCATTAAAGCCAGCTGGATAAACCTTGGGCCCATCACCAGGAGACTGGGAGTTGTAGTCCCAATAAAGCTAGCTGGATGACCTTGGCCCAATCACCAGGAGACTGGGAGTTCAAGATCCACCTTACCATTGAACCCAGCTGGATGACCTTGGGCCAGTCACCAGGAGACTGGGAGTTGTAGTCCCATTAAAGCTAGCTGCATGATTTTGGGCCAATCACCAGGAGACTGGGAGTTCTAGTCCCAACTTAGCCATGAAAGCCAGCTGGGTGACCATGGCTCTCTCTCAGTCCTAGGGAAGAGGAAAGGATAAACATTTCCAAGATTTTGCCAAAAAAAAAAACCCTGCAGGAACCAGTTCGGGCAATTCCCAAGTGTCAACACCAATGCACCTTTTTCTAAAAGACCTTCACACGATCTCTGGACATGCTCTTTTATCCAAGTGGCATCTGAGTGGTCACAAAGTCACATAAGACAGAACACAGCTTATCCTCGGAGCAGAGGTGGGCTCCAACTTACCTTGCTGTTGGTTCACTCCCTCCCACCCTGTGTGTGGAGTCACGAAAAATAAAAAATTATTATTATTAAGAAGAAGAAGAAGAAGAGGAGGAGGAGGAGGAGGAAGAAGAAGAAGAAGATGAAGGAGGAGGAGTGGGAGGATGATGATGATGATGATGATGATGATGATGATAATAATAATAATAATAATAATAATAATAATAATAATAATAATAATGTATTAGATTCATATGCTGCCCCTCTCCGGAGACTCAGAGCGGCTTACAACAATAACAGCAATGTGACAAATCCAATATATTTAAAAGACATTTAAAAACCCATTATTAAAAACATGCAACATAATCATACCATACATAAACAATATAAGCCCAGAAATAAGAAGGAGGAGGAGAAATGAGGAGGAGGAGAGGAAGAAGAAGAGGAAGAACAACAACAATAACCCTTTTTAAATTAACTTAAATATTAGATTTGTTTATATTGTCTTATTATTGTTGTTAGCCGCCCCGAGTCTACGGAGAGGGGCGGCATACAAATCTAAATAAATAAGTAAGTAAGTAGGTAGGTAGGTATGTAGGTAGGTAGGTAGGTAAGTAAGTAAATAAATAAATAAATAAATAAATAAACAAATAAATAAATAGATAAATAGATAAATAGGTGAATAAATAAATAAATAAATAGCAACAACAACATCAGAGTTGAAAGGGACCTTGGAGGTCTTCTAGTCCAACCCTTTGCTTGGGCAGGAGTCCTACCCTGGAACCTATAAATGAAATAAAATAACACACACACACACACCCAAAAAAGATGGCAAACGCATATACAGTGCCAGAACTCGGCTTCTGCTTCTGCTCAGAAAGAGGAATTAATTTTTTTAAAAAATAATAAGAAAAGTTGTAAGCGTCCATGGACTGGCAACCGACCGATCTGGTTCGGTGACATCATCGTGACATCACCAGCGGGCCAGGAGGAAACCCCCCTTGACTTAGAGCCTTCGAGAAGCAATGTCAACATTTGTGCAAAACGCACAACCTCCCAAAGGACAGGATTCTGTCGTCTCGGTCACATTCAGACCAGAAAATCGAATCCCTTGCATTTGTGAGGATCTTCCTATTTCAGCCCAGGGCATTTTTTCCCCTCCCTCTTTGAAGCCGGACTCAGCTCTTTTGTATCATTAAAACCCACTTCAATGCCTGTTTGTTCAAGGCCTGTGGTGTTGTGGGTCTGTAATGGCCTTTTGTGTGTGGCTGCGGTGACAGAGGTTGGCCATTTCTGTCAGCTGGCTAATGCGACTCTTAATGAAGCTGTGAAGGATTCAGGGCCAAGAGGCTGAGATTAAAAAAAAGAAAATCGGAAGTTTAAGCAGGAGCAATAAAAGCCGTGCCCAAGGCGTTTTGCAATTATTGTTATTTTTTTTATTCCCTGCCTCTATTTAAAATTAATGAAATTCATTCAATCGACTTTAAAGGATGCACCTCCTGGGTGTTGCGTGACATTCTCTCTCCCGTCCTCCCAAATTATGACATTTGACAGGAGGATGTCTCGAGATCTATATTATTCAAGGGTTGCTTCTTTTTTTTCCAACCCAGCAAAATCATTCCAGGCCAAACTGTGGCCGTTAGTTAGTAATCAATACACAGGTCTCTACAAAAAAAAATATTTTTTGTAATCATCGCAGTTGACCTTGTACTTTTCTGAATTGGTGAGACCATCGCGAGAGCCATCGTGGGGCTTCCTAGATTCGCCCACGTTTCTGCAACACTCCGTGGTCTGCATTGGCTGCAGATCAGTTTCCAGTCACAATTCAAAATGTTGGTTATGACCTTTAAAGCCCTGCATGGCATTGGACCAGAATATCTCCGGGACCGCCTTCTGCCGCACGAATCCCAGCGACCAGTTAGGTCCCACAGAGTTGGCCTTCTCCGGGTCCCGTCGACCAAACAATGTCGTTTGCCGGGCCCCAGGGAAAGAGCCTCCTCTGTGGCGGCCCTGGCCCTCTGGAATCAACTCCCCCTGGAGATTAGAACTGCCCCCACACTCCTTCTCTTTCGTAAATTATTCAAGACCCATCTATACCGCCAGGCATGGGGTAGTTGAGACACCTTTCCCCCAGGCTTTTTTATATTTATGTTTGGGTATGTATATGTTGTTTGCTTTTTAAAATATGATAGGGTTTTATGTGCTTTTTAATATTAGATTTGTTTTTCCATGGAATATTGTTTTTATTATTGTTGTGAGCCGCCCCGAGTCTTCAGAGAGGGGCAGCATACAAATCTAATAAATTGAATTGAAATTGAATTGAATTTGGAATACAGTACTGTGTTCAGTTCTGGAGACCTCACCTACAAAAAGATATTGATAAAACTGAACGGGTCCAAAGAACGGGCTACAAAAATGGTGGAAAGTCTTCAGCATAAAACTTATCAGGAAAGACTTAATGAACTCAATCTGTCTAGTCTGGAGGACAGAAGGGAAAGGGGGGACATGATCGAAACATTTAAATATGTTAAAGGGTTAAATAAGGTTCAGGAGGGAAGCGTTTTTGATAGGAAAGTGAACACAAGAACAAGGGGGCCCAATCTGAGGTTGTTGGAGAGATCAGAAGCAACGTGAGAAAATATCTACTGTATAAACTGTATGTGTATGTACACTCACACACACACACACAGCTCTTCTAAAATTATACACATTCAACCTCATTTATTGCAAGAGGAAAAACATACCCAGAGCCCAGAAGGGGGAAAAAGAAAAAAAATTCAAAGTTTTGAATTTCCAATGGAACTAAAGTCTCCTTCAGGATTCCCCTTTATTTATGAACTGAGCGGTTCATAAATAAATAGACACTGGTGAAATCTTTTTATGCAACGATAGTATTTTTATGGTAGCGCAGTGGTTAGTGTGCAGTACTGCAGGATACGTCTGCTGACTGCCAACTGTTTGCAATTTGGGAGTTTAAATCTCATCTGACCATACCTGACCATACCCATAGGAGCCCATCACTGTAGCATAGCTACTCCGTGTTGTGGTTAGCTCTGGCCCAGCTCCTGCCCCAAGGACTGTGGATGTGGGGGAGACATCCACATGCTGCAGGCCTGTTTTGCCCCCGGTGTAATCTGATGATGAAGGCTCCTCTGACCAAGAAGACATGAGTGACAGGGAGGAGGAGAGTGTGGCAGACAGCTGAGAAGGAGATCAATTATCTAGCTCCTCCTTGGATTCAGAACAAGAGTTAATGATACAGCCACGCATGCGGAGAGCGATGCATAGGCAGCAACAACTGAGAGATTATTATCAAAGAAAATGAGGCCACCTGTGGTTGGGTGGGGCTGTGGTAATTAGTGAGGCTGCTATAAAGAGCAGCCTGTGGGTTTGGCCATTGTGGAGGATGATCTGATGGTTGTGTTTCGTGACTGCTTTACTGACTTTGACCTTTTGTGTGCTGATTTTTCCCCCGCTTTGAAACTAAACCAGAGCAAAGTGTGTTTCACTTTGTGAAAGAAGAAGGACTGTGAATTGCCTCACAGCTTCAAGCTAAGTATCTCAGAATTGATAAGGGACGTGTACAAATTACCAGTTTGTTTGGAGACCAGGGCTCTTTGCTATACAAAAAGAGGGCTTAGTTTAAGTGAATTTTCATTATAAAGAACATTATTTTGAATTTTCAAACATGTATGTGTCTGAAATTTGTACCTGTGAATTTTCGGGAGGAGTCTGCCAGAGAGCCCGACAGAACACTCCGAAAACACCCATGTGTAGGGAAGAGTTGGACTTGGTTGACCGTCATAGTTTTGCTTGGCTTTGACTTCAGGGAACACCAAGTTAGATAACAAAAATAAAGGATATATATTCTTGAAAGAAGCAATGCACACAAATTCTTGGTTGTTGACAAGCAAAGGACACGAAGCATGATGAGGAACTAAGCCTGTTAGAGGATTAGAGAAATGATGCTGACGAAGGGATGCAAGAACTATTAGCAGAACCACAAAGAGATAATCGAGACAAGAGTAAATAACAGCTCAGGCCTGGAAAAAGGTGGGAACACCAGAAACAGACTCGAAATAACCTGCTTTGATTTGTTATAATATAGAAACATAAAAACATAGAAGACTGACGGCAGAAAAAGACCTCATGGTCCATCTGGTCTGCCCTTATGCAGTCGGGGTGGCACAGAAGGTAGAGTGCTGTACTGCAGGCCACTGAAGCCGACTGTAGATCTGTAGACAGCGGTTCAGATCTCATCACCGGCTCAAGGTTGACTCAGTCTTCCATCCTTCCGAGGTGGGTAAAATGAGGACCTGGATTATGGGGGCAATATGCTGGCTCTGTTAAAAAGTGCTATTGCTAACATGTTGTAAGCCGCCCTGAGTCTAAGCAGGGCGGCATAAAAATCGAATTAAATAAATAAATAAATAAATAAATTTCCTGTATTTTATCTTAGGATGGATATATGTTCATCCCAGGCATGTTTAAATTCAGTGACTGTGGATTTACCAACCATGTCTGCTGGAAGTTTGTTCCAAGGATCTACTACTCTTTCAGTAAAATAATATTTTCTCACGTTGCTTTTGATCTTTCTCCCAACTCACTTCAGATTGTGTCCCCTTGTTCTTGTGTTCACTTTCCTATTAAAAACACTTCCCTCCTGAACCTTATTTAACCCTTTAACATATTTAAATGTTTCGATCATGTCCCCCCTTTCCCTTCTGTCCTCCAGACTATAGAGATTGAGTTCATGAAGTCTTTCCTGATACGTTTTATGCTTAAGACCTTCCACCATTCTTGTAGCCCATCTTCGGACCTGTTCAATTTCACCTATAAAAGGTGGTGGAGGATAACTGTGGAAGGCTTTCAAAATTCTTCTACTATATCCTTCAGTAATAAACTAGAAGTATCCTGCTTCCTAACTTGACCACCTAAGAAAGATAAACAGAACAGTTTGTATTTTTTCCCAATAATTTTTTTTCTTGTATATCCAAAGTTATAATAGCAGTAGCAATAGTAGTGGTAGACTTATATACTGCTTCACAGTGCTTTACAGCCGTCTCTAAGCGGTTTATGGAGAGTCAGCATATTGCCACCAGCAATTGGGGTCCTCATTTTACCGACCTTGGAAGGAGATTTGATCTGCCAAACTGCTGGCAGCCGGTGATCAGCAGAAGTAGCTTGCAGTACTGCGCTCTAACCACTCCCTCCCTCCCTCTCTTGGAATGCCCAGAGAGGGTTTTGTAATTTTTTTAAAAAAAAATTATTTATTTATTTATTTACTTACTTACTTACTTACTTACTTACTTACTTACTTACTTACTTACTTACTTACTTACTTATTTATTTATTAGATTTGTATGCCGCCCCTCTCCGTAGACTCGGGGCGGCTCACAACACAATAAAAACAGTTCCTGACAAATCTAATAATTTACAATTTAAAATTTAAAAAGCCCATTTTTAAGCAGACATATCTACAAACATACCATACATAAATTATATAGGCCTGGGGGAGATATCTCAGTTCCCCCGTGCCTGACGACAAAGGTGGGTTTTAAGGAGTTTGCTAAAGGCAAGGAGGGTTGGGGCAGTTCTAATCTCTGAGGGGAGCTGGTTCCAGAGAGTTGGGGCCGCCACAGAGTAGGCTCTTCCCCTGGGGCCCGCCAACTGACATTGTTTAGTCGACGGGATCCGGAGAAGGCCCACTCTGTGGGACCTAATCGGTCGCTGGGATTCGTGCAGCAGAAGGCGGTCTCGGAGATATTCTGGTCCGATGCCATGAAGGGCTTTATAGGTCATAACCAACACTTTGAATTGTGACCGGAAATTGATCGGCAACCAATGCAGACTGCGGAGTGTTGGTGTAACATGGGCATACCTGGGGAAGCCCATGACTGCTCTCGCAGCTGCATTCTGCACGATCTGAAGTTTCCGAACACTTTTCAAAGGTAGCCCCATGTAGAGAGTGTTACAGTAGTCAACCCTCGAAGTGATGAGGGCATGACTGTGAGCAGTGAGTCCTGGTCCAAATAGGGCCACAACTGGTGCACCAAGCTAGAGACTGGTGCTAGAGACTGGTAAAAGGGGCGTGCATAAGTGCACCAGTGTGCCTTCCGTCCCCTGTCCAATTGTCTCTCCTTATCTCATTTATCTTTTCTCCCTTTCAAATTTGTTCACCTATACTTTTATATCTTTTCTTCTGTTCGTTTCTTTAGTTATATTACTAAATATCTATTCTCTTCAATGTGTATTATGTATTGGACAAAATAAAATGAATGAATGAATGAATGAATGAATGAATGAATGAATGAATGAATGAATGAATGAGGAGGGAAGGCAGGAAAATCCACCAACACAATCACAAGTTCTTTTGTCATCTCCACATTAGAGCCCCATCGGTTGCAATTCACTTCCCCCCCCCCCCCCCCAGTATCTGAAGCCCAGGGGGTTGGATTTAATCCTTCTCTTAATTATCATTTCAAACGGACTTTGGGGAAGCGCCCCCCTGCCCGCTTAATTAAAGGGGTATTAAATTAATCTCTCTTTTTAAAATTCCTTAATTATTTGTTGCTTTGATTTCATTTGATTTGAAAAACAGTGGGTAGCGCAGGGTGTCCGCGGCAAAGTGAAAATTTAGCCACATTCGATGTTTTGGAGTGGAGCGGCCCACACGAGATGCATAATAGGAAGATGATGGCAATCAATAGTACTCTGCCTAATTGAAGAGCCACTTTCTGAACAGTTCTGAACATTAACGGAATAAGCACGAGCTTTTCCTTAAGAACATCAAATGGTATTCTGCCATCTTATCGTTTCGGCTGCAAAAACTGATTTTCCCCATTCTTCTACCTAAGAACGCCTCTACTTACAAACTTTTCTAGATAAGAACCGGGTGTTCAAGATTTTTATGCCTCTTCTCAAGAACCATTTTCCACTTACAAACCCGAGCCTCCGAAACTGTAACCGGAAAAGGCAGGGAAAAGCTTCCATGGGGCCTCTCTAGGAATCTCCTGGGAGGAAACAGGGCCGGAAAAGGCAGGGAGAAGCATCCGTGGGGCCTCTCTAGGAATCTCCTGGGAGGAAACAGGGCCAGAAAAGGCAGGGAGAAGCCTCCGTGGAGCCTCTAGGAATCTTCTGGGAGGAAACATGGCCGGAAAAGGTGGGGAGAAGCCTCTGTGGGGCCTCTCTAGGAATCTCCTGGAAGGAAACAGCAACAGGAAAGGCAGGGAGAAGCCTCTATGGGGCCTTTCTAGGAATCTCCTGGAAGGAATCAGGACTGAAAAAGGCAGGGAGAAGCCTCCGTGGAGCCTCTCTAGCAATATCCTGGAAGGAAACAGGGCTGAAAAAGGCGGGGAGAAGCCTCCATGGGGCCTCTCTAGGAATCTCCTGGGAGGAAACAGGGCCTCCACCCTCTCTGTGGTTTACCCAATCACGTGCATTATTTGCTTTTACATTGATTCCTATGGGAAAAACTGCTTCTTCTTACAAACTTTTCTACTTAAGAACCTTGTCACGGAATGAATTAAATTCATAAGTAGAGGTACCACTGTATTTTCTGGACAAGCCTGGAGAGAACAACAGCATCACGTGGACCCTTTGGAGGCTCCGAATGAGCACAGCCTCCACCTTTGTTTGTGATGTTTGTGTCAAAACTCTTTCCCTGCCACCCCTGGCAAGGCATCTAACTTGGCTGGCTTGCTGGAGCCATCTGAATGGTTAATTATTCTCCAGCTGAGCAATAACCACCATCAGCAGTTCTCCGCAAGATGTTGGAAGTCTTCCATGGACCCAGAGTTCATTAGCACCTCTCTCAAAGAATTATTCACCTTGGCGTGGTGGAAGAATTGCATTTCTGAGCTCAGAAAATTCAAAGTGCTGTTATTAACCTTTGAAAAAGTTGGCTAGCTAAAGCGCAAGCAATTTAATTGCGCCTTTATTTATTCTTGGCGACCTCACCTTTGCACCAGCTTGAGCGGGCCAATGCTTCTCCGCAGTCGAGAAGGCAGAGCTGGGATTAAATCACGCAAGCTCCAAACAAAAAGATCTCACCAAACCTCTCCCGTTGACGAAAGCACCTTGGGAGCCAAGGCTGCCTCGGACAACTATTGGATCCAGATTTTCTCCCTATGCTTTTCAAACTTGGAAAAAACAGATGGGATAAGAGGGGACGACCCTGAACTGGGATGCCAGAGGGGACCAAAGGTGCCATTCAGCCGGTTCAGACTGGTAGAAGTAGAAGCAGTAGAAGGAGGAGGAGGAGGAGGAGGGAGGGAGGGAGTAGTAGTAGTAGTAGTAGTAGTAGTAGTAGTAGTAGTAGTAGTAATATGAGGAGGAGGAGGGGGGAAGGAGGAGGAGGAGGGGGAGGGGAGGAGGAAGAAGAAGAAGGAAAAGAAGGAGAAAGAGGAAGAGGGGAGAAGGAGTAGTAGTAGGGGGAGGAGGAGGAGAAGAGGAAGAGGAAGAGGAAGAAGAAGAAAGAAAGAGGGAGGGAGGGAGGAGAAGATGAAGAAGGAGGAGGAGGAGGAGGAAGAATTGTATTGTATTGGCAGTTCTGTGTTAGCAAAAACTTCAGAAGAAAAGGATTTATGGGTAGTGATTTCTGACAGTCTCAAAATGGGTGAACAGTGCAGTCAGGTGGTAGGGAAAGCAAGTAGGATGCTTGGCTGCATAGCTAGAGGTATAACAAGCAGGAAGAGGGAGATTATGATCCCGCTATATAGAATGCTGGTGAGACCACATTTGGAAGCCTGTGTTCAGTTCTGGAGACCTCACCTACAAAAAGATATTGAGAAAATTGAACGGGTCCAAAGACGGGCTACAAGAATGGTGGAAGGTCTTAAGCATAAAACGTATCAGGAAAGACTTAATGAACTCAATCTGTATAGTCTGGAGGACAGAAGGAAAAGGGGGGACATGATCGAAACATTTAAATATATTATAGATAGATCCTTGGAACAAACTTCCAGCAGACGTGGTTGGTAAATCCACAGGAACTGAATTTAAACATGCCTGGGATAAACATATATCCATTGTAAGATAAAATACAGGAAATAGTATAAGGGCAGACTAGATGGACCATGAGGTCTTTTTCTGCTGTCAGACTTCTATGTTTCTATGAAGAAGATTAAGGGGTTCGGAAGGCAGTTGGCCCGTAGACCTTTGATTCCGATCTGCCTCTCCTACAAGGGTCTTCTTGGGAGGAGCATCTCTGCATGGCAAACACAGCAGTTGGGTGATTAGCAATAGCATTAGCACTTAGACTCGTATACCGCTTCACAGTGTTCCACAGCCCTCTCTAAGCGGTTTACAGAGAGTCAGCCTCTTGCCCCCAACCATCTGGGGTCCTCATTTTACCCACCTGGGAAGGATGGAAGGCTGAGTCAACCTGGAGCCTGGTGAGATTCGATCTGCCAAACTGCTGGCACTCTAACCACTGTGCACCAAGGCATGAGAAAACCAGTGGGGGATTTCTGAAATGGCAAGTCCCGAAGGACGTAGCATCTCCTTTCAAAGCCAAAGCCTCGGCCGAGGGGGGTTAAGGGTCGTGCGTGGGGAAAATAGGTCTCTGCAAATCCCTTTGAGAGCCAAGCCGGGTCCAAAAATAATGTCATTTAACTGAAGTTAATCACATGGCAGAACCGTCCCTTTATCTGAGTAGAACAGGTCAGCCCACTTCTTTCCTCTTTTCTTTCTTTCTTTATTTTCATAATAAAGATACATCAAACGTTTCTGCACTCCTTATCATCTTCCGTCTTGCCTCGGGTTAAATTCAAATGGTTATTTTCTTTCTTTCTTCATTTTTAAACTAAAAAGACGAGGGAGGGAGGGGAGAAAAAGGAACCTCTTGCCTGGGATTCAGTGCAGCCTTCGCTCGCTGCCTTTTCGACACAAAAGGAGCATATTTGACTCATGCAAAGTTTCTGATGGGGTAGGAAGGTAGACAATAAGGAATGTTTGCACTTGATTGTCCTGTTGTGACCTATGGGGTTCTTTCTTTATTTCTTTCTTTCCTTCCTTCCTTCCTTCCTTCATCCCCCTCTCTTTCCATCCTCCCTTCCTTTCTTCCTTCCTTCTTTCCTCTCTCCCTCCCTCTCTCTTTCCTTCCTTCCTCCCTTACTCTCTTTCCTTCCTTCCTCCCTCTCTCTTTCCTTCCTTTCTTTTTTCCTTCCTTCTTTCCTCTCTCCCTCCCTCTCTCTTTCCTTCCTTCCTCCCTTCCTCTCTTTCCTTCCTTCCTCCCTTCCTCTCTTTCCTTCCTTTCTCCCTCCCACTCTTTCCTTCCTCCCTCCCTCTCTCTTTCCTTCCTTCCTATTTTCCTTCTTTCCTCCCTTTCTCCCACTCTTCCTTCCTCCCTTCCTCTCTTTCCTCCCTCCCTTACTCCCTCTCTCTTTCCTTCCTTCCTGTTTTCCTTCTTTCCTCCCTCCCTCCCACTCTTTCCTTCCTTCCTCCCTTCCTCTCTTTCCTTCCTTCCGTTTTCCTTCTTTCCTCCCTCCCTCCCACTCTTTCCTTCCTTCTTTCCTCCCTCCCTCCCTCCTTCCCTTCTTTCCCCTCTCTTTCCTTCCTTTCTTCCTCTCTCCCACCCTTCCTCTTTTTCCTTCCTTCCTTCCTTCCTTTCCTCCTTCCTTGCTTCCTTCCTTCTTTCCAGCTCAAAGGAACATGCATAATAACTTTCCTATAATTCATAGATAAAAGAGAGACGCAGACAGAGAGACACCGACAGACAAAAAATAACAGCCAAAAAAAAAGCCCATGGATTTGCATAATGATCTCATGAGCCATAAAAACGATGGTAAAGTCAAATCCCATCCTGACGCAACTATGTTCAAGGAAAATTCTGGTCTCAGTGGTGGTTGTTAAGTCAAGGCCTACGTTTGATGTGATAACGTGTCGTTTGATATCAATTTTATTCTAAGACCTAAGAGGTTTCCAACCTGCGAGAGGTGTATGGCAGCCTTTCATCTACCAGCAGCGGGGATGGAGAACAAAAGTAGACCTTTTCCCCACCCAACCAGGGACCCGATAGCAATTCTACCAACCTGCCCAGCTGATTATTAATTATTCTTCCCAGTCCTGTCGGCTGCACTGCAGGAGTTATATATTGCTAACCTTTTATCTTATCACCTAGGAAAATGTGAGCAAAGCCGAGGAAATCGTTACTCACCGTTGAACTTCAGAGAAGAGAGGGAGGGGAAACTAGAACTTGGGGAGGGTGGAAAATTGGAGCACAGGCTTGGATCTGTTATCCTGCGATCTCTCTTTTCCGCGGGAGCTGTGCTGAGATAGACGGAGTGGCTGTGGGTCTTGCCTCCCCAGGACAATTCCATCTGTCCATCCATTACCCTGGGGGGAGAATCATTGACCCCCTCAGAGAGGGTTCGCAACTTGGGCGTCCTCCTCGATCCACAGCTCACATTAGAGAAACATCTTTCAGCTGTGGCAAGGGGGGCGTTCGCTGAGGTTCGCCTGGTGCACCAGTTGCGGCCCTATTTGGACCGGGACTCATTGCTCACAGTCACTCATGCCCTCATCACCTCGAGGCTTGACTACTGTAACGCTCTCTACATGGGGCTACCTTTGAAAAGTGTTCGGAAACTTCAGATCGTGCAGAATGCAGCTGCGAGAGGAATCATGGGCTTTCCCAAATATGCCCATGTTAAACCAACACTCCACAGTCTGCATTGGTTGCCGATCAATTTCCGGTCACAATTCAAAGTGTTGGTCATCACCTATATAGCCCTTCATGGCACTGGACCAGATTACCTCAGGGACCGCCTTCTGCCGCACGAATCCCAGCAACCAGTTAGGTCCCACAGAGTGGGTCTTCTCCGGGTCCCGTCAACCAAACAATGTCGCTTGGCGGGACCCAGGATAAGAGCCTTCTCTGTGGCGGCCCCGGCTCTCTGGAACCAACTCCCCCCAGAGATTAGAATTGCCCCCACCCTCCTTGCCTTTCGTAAGCTGCTTAAAACCCACCTCTGCCGTCAGGCATGGGGGAACTGAGATACACTTCCCCCTAGGCCTTTAAAATTTTATGCATGGTATGTCTGTATGTATGATTGGTTTTTATATAATGGGTTTTTAACTGTTTTTATTATTGGATTATTGTTATATGCTGTTTTATTACTGTTGTTAGCCGCCCCGAGTCTGCGGAGAGGGGCGGCATACAAATCCAATAAATAAATAAATAAATAAATAAATAAATAAATAGATAGATGGATGGATGGATGGATGGATGGATAAACAAACAAACAAACAAACAAACAAACAAACAAACAAACAAACAAATAAATAGCCCTTAGACTTATATACCACTTCACAGTGTTTTATAGCCTTCTCTAGGCAGCCTCTTGCCCCCAACAATCTGGGTCCTCATTTTACCCACCTCAGAAGGATGGAAGGCTGAGTCAACCTTTTACCCTGGTGAGATTCGAACCGCCAAATTGCAGGCAGCTGGCAGTCAGCAGAAGTAGCCTACAGTGCCACACTCTAACTACTACACCACAAGGGCTCATAATAAAAATAAATAAAGTTATTGGTGAAAACCTTGAGAAGAATTCAGCAGTCTCCAACAAGCCTTCTGTCACTGTGCCACCATAGTTCAAGATAGCTCATCACTGCCGTGCTTGGATGCTTTTCTTGTGACAGTAGCAGAGATAAATATCTCAGTGACTATGCACAGGAAGGAAAGATTGACCTCTGATTGATGTTAATCTCCTTCCACCAACCATCTATGCAAAATTATGCTTCAAGAATATTTCATGTAGAACGAAAGAACTTTAGCTTAGCACCACGTACAAAACCCCCCAACTTTTTTTACCTTCTATTTAAAAAATAATCTTTATTGATTATTTACGTTAAGAAAAAAAACAAATACCATAAAACAAACAAAGACAAAAATAAAAAACTTATACATATAGATATCATCATTCATAATTATAGTTGTATATCAAGTCTTAAACACTCAACAATTTACACATTTCCCAACCTACTGGCTGACATTATTGTTACAGCTTTTTTTTTTTTTATCAGCCTACTAGTTTTACATTGCTATATTATACCATTGTTACCTAAATCTTAATCTTTATTAATTTCAATCATATTACCTAAATCATAAATTGTCCAAAGTTTATAATTAAACCCAATTCTATAATCGGCAACTTCACACACAAAACAAGACTGATTCGAAACAACCCTTTCATGAAATTCTAAATAGCATCTTCGGTCGATATCTTTAGGCAAATAGGTCAAACATGTGACCAACCCAAAGCAACATTTAAGGCACCAACTTTTCCACAACTTATATATACAGTCACAGCCCGCTTTGTGTTCTGTCGGGCTCTCTGGTAGACTCCACCCAAAAATTCACAGACAAATTTCAGACACACACACATTTGAAAATTCAAAACAATGTTCTTTATAATGAAAATTCACTTAACCTAAGCCCTCTTTTGGTATAGCAAAGAGCACTTGTCTCCAAACAAACTGGTAATTGGTACAAGTCCCTTATCAGTTCTGTGATACTTAGCTTGCAGCTCTGAGGCAATTCACAGTCCTTCTTCTTTCACAAAGTGAAACACACTTTGCTCTGGTTTAGTTTCAAAGTGGGGAAAAATCAGCACACAAAAGGTCAAAGTCAGCAAAGCAGTCACGAAACACAACGATCAGATAATCCTCCACAATGGCCAAACCCACAGGCTGCTCTTTATAGCAGCCTCACTAATGACCACAGCCCCACCCAACCACAAGTGGCCTCATTTTCTTTGATAATAATCTCTCAGTTGTTGTTGCCTATGCATCGCTCTCCGCATGCGTGGCTGTATCATTAACTCTTGTTCTGAATCCAAGGAGGAGCTAGATAATTGATCTCCTTCTGAGTTGTCTGCCACACTCTCCTCCTCCCTGTCAATCATGTCTTCTTGGTCAGAGGAGCCTTCATCAGCAGATTCCACTGGGGGCAAAACAGGCCTGCAGCGTGTGGATGTCTCCCCCACATCCACAGTCCTTGGGGCAGGAGCTGGGCCAGAGCTAACCACAACACTTTGCAAGTTGAAGCGATTTCTGATCTTCGGCGAAATCAATGACTATTCACGTCAAAAGTGGAGAGGAACAAAGAACGCTAATTTGAACTTCGGTGAGTGTAAAGCTTTGTGTCGGGAAGGGGGAGCATCTTGTATCTCTTTCTATTGAAGAGGAGAAATCTCAGGTAGGAGAGCAGATGGTTTGTATGGCACTGCATTATAAATTGATGGATGATTAGGTAAAGAGAGAGGAGAAGCTACTCACACAATGTACTTGATGTACAAAGACATTATTGTTACTTGTTGCCCTGACTGCAGTTGGGTGGGGTGAGGAAGACTTCACCAAGAAAAAAATTGGAAGCTAAAAATTGTCATTCCAATATTTTCCCCACTTCAATTCAGTGGCTTGTAGAGGTTGTGACACAAATCCACCTTCCATCATTGACATCAAGTGCTCTATCGATGACCTCCATAGACATCGAGTGCTCAAATATTGACCTTGTAATAGTGGGGATGCTGCAAACGTTGTAAGTGTGAGGACCATTTAAGGTCACTGAATTCAGTGTTGTAACTTTGAGCAGTTGCAAAACAAAACATTTGTCAGTCAACAACTACATGAATATCATTATCTTGGTGTATTTGGTTGATGTCTCTCTGACGCCTGTTAACCAGACAATTGAAGTTGAGGTGGAGCTGTCCGTGGTACTGACTGAAAAGTGCTTTCTCACAAGGCAATTGTGGACCTGTCCGGAAAGAAGGAAATATTGGAGAAATCTTCATAGTTGGCTACAGGAAATAACAGCAACCAATATTGACTTCAGCCCAGAACTATTCTTGTTAGGAATTATAAAGAAAACTTATACCCCCCAAAAAAACTTATACCCCCCCCCAAAAAATATATATATATATATAATATATCTGCTGTTACATATTGTGATGGCGGCAAGAATTATGTATTCACAAAAATAGAATGATCCAAGAATATCAGAAGACCAGAACCCTCCTGCAGCCCTCTGCCAGTGAAAACAGAGCTCAGCGGGATGGATTGGTCCTTTGCTGTTTCAAGGCCGGTCCTGCAGGCCAGATCTAAGCATCAGTTGGTCAGTTCTGGCCCATGGGCCTTGAGTTTGACACCCCAGATTTAGAGTATAGATCTCTAATACCACTGAGTTCCTGCGAGGTTTTATATGTGTCAGTATTAATTTGTCATCTCAGCCCAATATAAGCTAAGCTTGGGCGCGTAGGGGTCAGATAAAGACTACATTAAAAAGAAGAGTACGAGAAAACCTATTAAAGAAACATTTACTTCTCCCTCAAACATATTTATGAAAGATTGATCATTTTTTTAGGCTCTTTAGAGCAGTGGTTCCCAACCATGGCAACTTGAAGATATTTGGACTTCAACTCCTGCCTGCCTCAACCAACATAGAGGCGGCACATGGACACTACTGAGGAGATTGACACCATTTCAGAAGGTGGCTGTCTGGCCTTTTCTTAAAAACATCCAGTGATGAAGAGCTGACAACTCCTGGTGGCAAGCAGTTCCACCGGCTCATTGTGCTCACTGCTCTCAAGTTGCCATAGACTGGATGAGGATGGGAAACAGGCAAAATGGCACTGCCTCCAAAGACAGAGGCCCATTCCATGCTTATCTCTCTCAAGGCTGTATCCAAGGGTTACCCACAGCAGCTGGAAGGGAGTGACCTCTACCACCTGGAGAAATTGCTCCGTTGGTGAATGTGATTGATGACACACTCCGGGGGAGGAGGGGGAAGAGAGTTATAATTGGGGCATAAATTATGTAGGGTCAGAGCTGGCTTCACTTGAGAATGTGCAGACAGGAAGCTCCTAATCAATAACTGAGTTTCTTTTGAACCTTGGATCGAGGTTCATGATTTAATGAGGGCATCTGTGGGAACTCTGACACATTGCTAATGGATGGTGGTGTCACTCAACAACATCTGAAAAGCTAGAGTTTGCAGTTATTTAGTCCTTCGGCACTGGGGCTAATTAATCAAACCACTAGGGAATATATCCCCTTCAACTGAGTATTATAAGAAAGGAAGTGTTAATAGAATAGAATAGAATAGAATAGAATAGAATAGAATAGAATAGAATAGAATAGAATAGAATAGAATTATTATTATTATTATTATTATTATTATTATTATTATTATTAATATTAATATTTAGATTTGTATGCTGCCCCTCTCCGAAGACTCAGAGCGGCTCACAACAACAGAACAGTACAAATCCAATGATTAAAAAACAATTTAAAACCCTTAATATAAAAAAACAGTCATACATGTCATACAAACCATACATAAAATGGAAGCGGCCCAGGGGAATCAATTTCCCCATGCCTGATGGCAGAGTTGGGTTTTAAGGAGTTTGCGAAAGACAAGGGGGTTGAGGACAATCCTAATCTCCGGGGGGGAAGTTGATTCCAGAGGGTCGGGGCCGCCACAGAGAAGGCTCTTCCCCTAGGTCCCGCCAGATGACATTGTTTCGTCGACGGGAGCCAGAGAAGGCCAACTCTGTAGGACCTAACCGGTCGCTGGGATTCATGCGGCAGAAGGCAGTCCCGGAGATATTCTGGTCCGATGCCATGAAGGGCTTTATAGAATGGAATGGAATGGAATGGAATGGAATGGAATGGAATGGAATGGAATAGAATAGAATAGAATAGAATAGAATAGAATAGAATAGAATAGAATAGAACTGGAAGGGACCTTGAAGGTCTTCTAGTCCAGCCCCTGGCTTAACCTATATCATTTCAGAGAAGTGACTGTCCGGTCTCTTCTTAAAAATCTCCAGTGACAGAATGCCCACAGTTTCAGGTGGCAAGCTGTTCCACTGATTAATTGTCCTCACTCTTAGGAAGTTCCCCCTTAATTCCAGGCAGCTTCTCTCCCTGATTCGTTCCCATCCATCGTTTCTCGTCTTGCCTTGGGTTAAAGCTGGGGTAGATCTACAGACGGTCTGATGGAGAATGAAAGACTTTCCTAGATTTCTGAGCTCAAGTCAGACTCGAATAATACCAGCTGGCTTATCCACTAGCGTGAAATTCTTGAGCTACTGAAAATTAAATGTCGAAGGGGGGGGGATCTGTCTGCAGCAGGAGACGACATGGAGAGAGACAGGTTCAGCTTTGATGATTCTGCATCGGAATGACAGCAGTAACATTTATAGAGATCATCTGCTGCAGCTCTGCAGGTAAGACTCACACAATTGAATGCTTGATGGCTGAAAACCAGGAATGTATCTTTTCACTTCCAAGGTTCAAAACCAGAAAGCACAGATGGATTCCAGTCTATGCACCGACATTCTTCTTTTATAAAAAAAATCTAATGCAATCTCCAGTTGTCAAACAGACACAAAAGCCAAAGGGAACACAATTATTTATTTATTTATTTATTTATTTATTTATTTATTTATTTATTTATTTATTTATTTATTCATTCATTTATTTATTTATTTATTCTTTGTCCAATATACAATACATATGGAAGAGAATACACATTAAGTAATATATATAACGATAGAAAGTAAAAAGAAGAGAAGTAGATGGGAGGGAGAGAGTATATATGATATGAGAGATAAGGAGAGAATATATATTATATATATATATATATATAATAGATAGATAGATAGATAGATAGAAAGATAGATAGATAGATAGATAGATAGATAGATAGATAGATAGATAGATAGATAGATAGATAGATAGATAGATAGATAAGGTAAGGTAAGACAATTGGACAGGGGACGATAGGCACATCATTGCACTTATATATGCCCCTTACTGGCCTCTTAGGAACCTGGAGAGGTCAATCGTGGAGAGTCTAAGGGAGAAGTGTTGTGGGTTGGGAGTTGACACTATTGAGTCCGGTAATGAGTTCCACGCTTCGACAACTCGATTGTTAAAGTCATATTTTTTACAGTCAAGTTTGGAGCGGTTAATATTAAGTTTGAATCTGTTGTGTGCTCTTGTGTTGTTGCGGTTGAAGCTGAAGTAGTCGTTGACCGGAAGGACATTGCAGCATATGATCTTGTGGGCAATACTTAAATCGTGTTTTAGGCGCCGCAGTTCTAAGCTTTCAAAACCCAGGATAGATAGTCTATTTTTGTAGGGTATTCTGTTTTGAGTGGAGGAGTGAAGGGCTCTTCTGGTGAAATATCTTTGGACGTTTTCGAGAGTGTTGATGTCTGAGATGTGGTGTGGGTTCCAGACAGATGAGCTGTATTCGAGAATGGGTCTGGCATAGGTTTTGTAGGCTCTAGTCAGTAGTGTAAGATTGCCAGAGCAGAAGCTACGTAGGATCAGGTTAACAACTCTGGAAGCCTTTTTGGCGATATTGTTGCAGTGGACTTTAGCACTTAGGTCGTTTGATATTAGTATTCTAAGGTCTTTTACTGAGTGTGGGTTGGCTGCGAGAATTTGTTAATTCAGTTCATATGCGAGGTTTGGATTCTTTTTGCCGATGTGGAGGGTAGAGCATTTGTTGGTTGATATTTGAAGTTGCCAAGTGTTAGACCAATCTGAAACAAAGTCAAGGTCTTTTTGGAGAGTGAGTGTGTTGTCAGTGGTGTTGAAAAGTTTCACATCGTCGGCAAAAAGCACACAGTTGCTTGCGATATTATAACAGAGGTAATTGATGTATAGGATGAAAAGAGTAGGATTACGTCCACTCTTGCTCCTCTTTGGCTTTACTGTTTTATTACAGCTCTGGTTATTTCAACCCAAACTAGGGGGAAAAGAGGCCAAATTTTATAAACAGAGGAATGAAGCCAAATGCATCACAGTTACGAAGATCAATCCATCTTCAGAGATATCTAAATTCAACTGGCGTGCAGCGATCCGTGAGGCCATCAATATCAATATATACAAAGGGTTGGTAAGTTACTAAATCAAATACAGCGAGAAATCTAAAGGAGTCTCTGGACATTTCTCCAGGAAGGAGAATCCCATAATCTTGAAGTCGCAACCAATACTTCTCACTCAAACTCTCCCACCCATTGTCCACTCCAGTCGGAAAACTCTTTGAAGCTTGACTTCAACTTGCACTGCAGATAATCCTGGACTTCAAATCATAAATGACCCCAAGATTTATGTTGCCAAGTGTGACGGCTAAGTAAATTTTGCCCCATGTTATAATTTTTCTTGCCACAGTTATTAAATAAGTCACTTGCACAGTTACTAAGTAAATAGCTGGTCCATCTAGTCTGCCCTTATACTATTTCTTGTATTTTATCTTAGGGTGGATATAGGTTTATCCCAGGCATGTTTAAATTCAGTTACTGTGGAATTACCAATGACGTACTTCTGCTGGAAGTTTGTTCCAAGCATCTACTACTCTTTCAGTCAAATAATATTTTCTCACGTTACTTCTAATCTTTCCCCCAACTAAGCTCAGATTGTGCCCCCCTTGTTCTTGGGTTCACTTTCCTATTAAAAACACTTCCCTTCTGAACTTTATTTAATCCTTAAACATATTTAAATGTTTTGATCGTGTCCCCTCTTTTCCTTCTGTCCTCCAGACTATACAGATTGAGTTCATGAAGTCTTTCCTGATACGTTTTATGCTTAAAACCTTCCACCATCTTTGTAGCCTGTGTTTGGACCCGTTCAATTTTGTCAATATCTTTAACTGGATATTGGAAGCTTTCAAGAACGGGCTGGACAGCCACTTGACTAAAATGGGAGTTGGAGTAGGTGACCTCCAAGTTCCCTTCCAACTCTGTTATTCTATGTTCTGGCTTGCAAGTCTTTACTTCGTTCCAATGAACTGATGAGAATATGAGTTTGTAGCCTGATGGGTCACCATTTCCCCTTGGGAGTGAGGCATTACAGGAGTGAAGTAGCTGAAAGGAAAAGTGTATTATTGCATTTTCAGCTTAAGGAACCATTTTCCTGAAGGTGCTTGGCATTTATGTTTGAAAAGGATGGAGGCTGTCACAGAAATGTCTAAACCTTTTGCTTTCCAGTTAGACAATGTTGTGGTTAGCTCTGGCCCAGCTCCTGCCCCAAGGACTGGGGGTGTGGGGGAGACATCCACATGCTGCAGGCCTGTTTTGCCCCTGGTGGAATCTGCTGATGAAGGCTCCTCTGACCAAGAAGACATGAGTGACAGGGAGGAGGAGCGTGGGGCAGACAGCTCAGAAGGAGATCAATTATCTAGCTCCTCCTTGGATTCAGAACAAGAGTTAATGATACAGCCACGCATGCGGAGAGCGATGCATAGGCAGCAACAACTGAGAGATTATTATCAAAGAAAATGAGGCCACCTGTGGTTGGGTGGGGCTGTGGTTATTAGTGAGGCTGCTATAAATAGCAGCCTGTGGGTTTGGCCATTGTGGAGGATTATCTGATCATTGTGTTTCGTGACTGCTTTACTGACTTTGACTTTTTGTGTGCTGATTTTTCCCCGCTTTGAAACTGAACCAGAGCAAAGTGTGTTTCACTTTGTGAAAGAAGGACTTTGAATTGCCTCACAGCTGCAAGCTAAGTATCACAGGACTGATAAGGGACTTGTACAAATTACCAGTTTGTTTGGAGACCAGTGCTCTTTGCTATACCAAAAGAGGGCTCAGTTTAAGTGAATTTTCATTAAAAAGAACATTGTCTGAAATTTGTACCTGTGAATTTTTGGGAGGATTCTACCAGAGAGCCCGACAGAACAGACAAACTCTGCTCCAGTATTTAGATACGGTTTAAATCTATCTCCAAGAGAAAGACGGAGTGGGAAATAGATAAAATATTCATTCTGGATATCTTTGGAATGTGCTATGTGAACGACTTCCAAACACATGCACCCGAACCATGCCAGCATGTCTAATTGTTCGTGTCCTGCCATTTATTCTCAAACGACCTTCAAAATAAAATGTCAGATAGCTTCTAACAGATTCCAAAACCCTGATTGGAGACTAGGAATTCTGATAGAAAGCTGGAATTTTTTTCTTCTCCACTCCAATCATCCTACGATTTCAAGGGCTTTTGAGACGGAGCGATGGGCAAAATTGGAAAAAAGACAAGAACCGCTCGAATGCTCTGATTGGGGGAGAAAAAAAGTGCTAGAATGTGTTGAGATGAGTAAACTAACCACTAACTAATTAACCATTGAGAGAGAGAGGGAGAGAGAGGAGAAACGGGGTACTATAAAATATGGGACAGATGGTGTGATTGGCTTGAAAAGAAAAGTATAATTAACCTGTGAATTAAGATAAAAATGAAAGATTATGAAAAGAGGGAAATGTGATAGATGTAACTTTAAATCCTAATGGTTGTAAATAATGTATATAATTGTTAGTTAATATTCTATATAATGAATCAACAAAGATAAAAAATGTTTCCGTATATAACAATAGCCATAATTAGGAAAATGAAGAATGGAGGAGTAAATACCGATGCTACAAAGCTGTTATTAATGGAACTTTATTTTATGTATGTGTGATTCATTTATTTTATTTATTTATTCAATTTCTATGCCGCCCAATCTCAAAGGACTCAGGGTGGCTTACAATAATAAAATAAATAGAAATACAAATAGATGCAGAGCAATAAAAAGAAGTTGAATATAATCTAAACTATGTATATATATATATATATATTGTTTTGTTATATATATTGTTCTGTATGTTGTTTTGCTTTCAACTTGGACAATTTCAATAAAATTTGCTCTTTAAAAAAGAAAGGGAATGATTGGGTTAATCGTAATTCAAACAATCACTGGTTTTTAAATAAATAAATAAATAAGGAAGGAAGGAAAGGAAGGAAAGGAAAGGAAGGAGGAAGGAAAAAACATTGCAGTCAGGCGGTAGGGAAAGCAAGTAGGATGCTTGGCTGCATAGCTAGAGGTATAACAAGCAGGAAGAGGGAGATTATGATCCCGCTATATAGAGTGCTGGTGAGACCACATTTGGAATACTGTGTTCAGTTCTGGAGACCTCACTTACAAAAAGATATGGATAAAATTGAACGGGTCCAAAGACGGGCTACAAGAATGGTGGAAGGTCTTAAGCATAAAATGTATCAGGAAAGACTTCATGAACTCAATCTGTACAGTCTGGAGGACAGAAGGAAAAGGGGGGACATGGTCGAAACATTTAAATATGTTAAAGGGTTAAATAAGGTGCAGGAGGGAAGAGTTTTTAATAGGAAAGTGAACACAAGAACAAGGGGACACAATCTGAAGTTAGTTGGGTGGAAGATCAAAAGCAATATGAGAAAATATTATTTTACTGAAAGAGTAGTAGATGCTTGGAACAAACTTCCAGCAGACATGGTAGATAAATCCACAGTAACTGAATTTAAACATGCCTGGGATAAACCTATATCCATCCTAAGATAAAATACAGGAAATAGTATAAGGGCAGACTAGATGGACCATGAGGTCTTTTTCTGCCGTCAGACTTCTATGTTTCTAGGAAGTAGGGAAAGGAGGGAGGAGGGAGGGGAGGGGGGAGGGAGGGTGGGAGGGAAGGAAGGAAGGGAGGGAGGGAGGGAGGGGAGGAAGGAAGGAAGGAAGGAAGGAAGGAAGGAAGGAAGGAAGGAAGGAAGGAAGGCAAAGGGGATCCTGTTTCCAAGGGACAGTTTTTAAAAATAAACGTGAGCCTTTTGGGTTTGAAGAGGAAACCATCCAAGCGTGGGCCATTTTGTTAAATCACATAGTAAAGTTCAATGGCTTGCAAATGTTTAATGAGAAGAGAGGCTCGGGAAATGGAAGGCTTTGGAAATGAGAATTTTAACGAGATGTCCTGCTTTAGTGACGTGAATGTGATTATTTCCCCCCCCCCATCCTAAAAAAATGGAAAGGCATTGTTCTTTCACCTTGAAAAATGAGCATTGGTCTCGAGTTTCTTTTCTTTAGAAGGAAAAAAAGTTCAAGAAAAATGTACAGACTCCGCATGCTACATATAGAATAGAATAGAATAGAATAGAATTTTATTGGCCTAGTGTGATTGGACACACAAGACACAAGACACTAGACACAAGAACGGTTTTTTCCCGAACGCCATCACTCTACTAAACAAATAATTCCCTCAACACTGCCAGACTTTTTACTAAATCTGCACTTCTATTTCTACTAGTTTTTTCTCATCATTCCTATCATCCTTTTCCTCCCACTTAGGACTGTATGACCGTAACTGGTTGCTTGTATCCTTAAGATTTTTATTAACATTGATTGTTTCTTCACTGCTTATTTGACCCCTATGACAATCATTAAGTGTGGTGCCCCATGATTCTTGACAAATGTATCTTTTTCTTTTATGTACGCTGAGAGCATATGCACCAAGACAAATTCCTTGTGTGTCCAATCACACTTGGCCAATAGTGTCACCCCCAACACTTTACCCTTAGATTATCTACGGTTGACCTATCCAGATTCCTAAGAGGTCAGTAAGGGGCGAGTACAAGTGCACTAGAGTGCCTTCCGTCCCCTGTCCTACTGCTCTCCTATATCTCCTCTACCTTTCTTCTATACCTATATCTCTTCTTCTATTCTTTCATTGATATGTTCTATTACTATACCTTCTTTTCTATTATTTCTTAGATATATTTTACTATGAGTATCTCCTCTATAACCTTCATCATGTATTTTACTATGTGTATATTGATATATACCCACTAAAACCCTCATTGTGTATTGGACAAAATAAATAAATAAATAAAATAAGAAAATTCTATTCTATTCTATTCCATTCCATTTTATTCCATTCTATTCTATTCTGTTCTGTTCCGTTCCGTTCCGTTCCGTTCCGTTCCATTCCATTCCATTCTATTCTATTCTATTCTATTCTAATCTAATGATCTTTGTTGCTCTTCTCTTCACTCTTGTTTATCACATTTGTTCTGATATTATACCTAATTTTTTTTAAAAAAAGTTAATACTTATTTTTTTAAAAAACATGTAAAACCTACATATTTTTCTAACATCTTTTCTAACCACGTGCGTATTCCCCCCCCACCCCAAATTTTGTTTGCTTCAACACAAGTCCAGCACAGATGGTAGATAAGATGAATTTTTAACAATACATTTTCTCTTGCAGTTGAACTAAATGCAGACCCAGCACTGCCAGTCGCGAAGCTTTCACTGGCTTCGATTTTGAACCCTTCACAGTCAAGTTCCGAATCTGCTACTTGGCAGGAAAGGCCAAACAAAATCTTCATAATAACCAGGAGGAAGACAGATGCTTCAGTGCGTGGGCAGCAATCTGAATTATAATAGAAGGGCAACGGAGCAGTTGATAGTGCAGTCAGCTTGCACTTGTATCTATATAATCAAAATAATTGAAGTTCTGACTCTGGAAAGATAAAAATAGCGAGGTTTATAATAGGAATAAAATGGAAGTCAGTGGCAGCAGAGTCGGAAGGAGTGAGGGGTTGACAGATATGGTCTGTGTTGTGGTTGGCTCTGGGACAGCTCCTGCAGCGGGGAATTTGGATGTTGGTTTGGGAGAATCCTCAGGTTCCCAGAGACTTGACAGCTTCTGACAGTGAGGATTCCTTGCCAAGGTCAGGCGCTGGGGGAGAAGAAGGATCAGATAGAGAAATGGATGGTTAATGACCCCATTAGTTGGTCATCGGACTCGGAGGAGGAGGATCGGTCGATAGATGCCAGAATGCGCAGGCTCATGGCTAGAAGGGATCAACTGCGCAGGTATCGTCGGAGATAAGGGAGAACACCGGTGGCAGAGACCATTAGGCTAATGATGTTCCTTATAAATTACCAGCATTGCAGAGAGCGCGTGTAGGAGTTTATCCGTTTGGAGAAGGAGACGTCGTGTTTGCATTGTTCCTGGACTTTCACAGACTTTTTGGGATATTTCACAGCTAAGTAAATCTTGTGGACTCACTTGAAGAGGTTTGGCTGTGACGCTCTCACAGCTGCTCTTATCTGCTCTGTTTGTTTTTGTCTCTCACAGCTTTCAAAGACTGTTATCTGTGTGTGAGCTAATTTGCTCAGTTTAAAGTGCGTGTGCACAGCTTTATTTTGGATCAACTGATTTTCTGTTTACTTTACAACAGAGTGTGTGTTTCAATTTACATTCCTGACTTAATTGGGGCTCATAACGTGAAGCTGGGCATAATAGTCTGTGACTAGGGAATCTGGATCATATATTTCACTGTTCAAAGGTTCTACTTTAGGGATTCTGGATGGTTCTTAAGTCAAGAAAAATAGCTGTAAATGTGAGAGGGATCTTGGAGTCTTAGTGGACAACCATTTAAGTAGGAGCCAGCCGTGTGCAGCAGCTGCCAAAAAAGCCAACACAGTTCTAGGTTGCATTAACAGAGGGATAGAATCAAGGTCACGTGAAGTGTTAATACCACTTTATAAGGCCTTGGTAAGGCCACATGTGGAATACGGCATTCAGTTTTGGTCACCACGGTGCAAAAAGGATGTTGAGACTCAAACAAGAGCAACAAAGGTGTTTAGGAGACAGGAGGCTAAAATATATAAAGAACGGGTGCTAGAAAATATGTAAAGAATGGGTGCTGGAATGTCTAATTTAATGAAGAAGAGGGAGTCAAGCTATTCTCCAAAGCACCGGAGGGTAGAACAAGAAGCAATGGGTGGAAACTAATCAAGGAGAGAAGCAACTTAGAACTAAGGAGTTAGAACAATTAATCCATGGAACAGCTTGCTTCCAGAAATTGTGAATGTACCAAGGTTTTAAGAAGATGTTGGATAATCATTTGTCTGAAATGGTATATGGTGAACCTTTTTTCCCTCAGGTGCTGAAAGAGCATGGGCATGCGCTATCATGCATGCACAAGTGCCCACACCCATAATTCAATGACTGCAAACAGTGAAAACAGCTTTCCCTGCTCCCCTGGAGGCTGGAAATGGCCTGTTTCCCAACTTCTGGTGGGCCCAGTAGGCTCATGTTTTGCCCTCGCCAGGTTGCAAAAGCTTCCTTGGAGCTGGGGGAAAGGTAAAAACGCCATGCCCCATCCCCCTGGAGGCTCTCCAGAAGCCAAAAACGCCCTGCCAGAGCCTCTGTGTGAGCCAAAAAGCAGCTGGTTGGCACACACATGCATGTTGGAGCTGAGCTAGGGCAACAGCCCCTGTGCCAGTAGATATGGTTTCACGTGCCACCTCTGGCACCTGTGCCATAGGTTTGCCATCACTGGTATAGGGTTTCCTGTCTAAGCCGTGGGTTGGACTAGAAGACCTCCAAGGTCCCTTCCAACTCTGTTATTCTATTCTCTTCACAGCCAAGCCATTTCATGACCTGCTCCTTTCCCTGGGAGGGAAACAGCCATATAAGCCCTTCCATCCTCCACCATTCAGTCAGAACCAGTGTTCCCTCTAATTTTTTGGGGGGGTGGGCAGAAAAGTATAGTGTCTGAGTGGCAGTCCCTTCGGGGACTGGGCGGCACTCTTTCCCTCTCACTCTTTCCCTCTCGGCTTCTGGGCAGGTTTGAAAAACTGAGTTGATGATGATTTTTAAGTGAGCCATTGCTGACTGCTCAGCTTAGAGGGAACTATGGTCAGAACTGTGAGAACTTGAATGGGAAGCAGAAATGTTTTCAAGGGGGACAAAAACCAAAGTCCAGTTTCCTTTGAAAAAGCACTTTTGGAACAACCTGCCCAAAGTTATCCCAAAACTTGTAGGAACAATTTAGCAGTAACGGATTCTCCAGAAGAGGCCTCTGAATCAAAGAAGCCTGTTAGAAAAGACCAAAGTGGCTTCAGGGATTGATCTGAAGAAGAAGCCTTCTTAGGCCTCTCTGACTGCACGTTGGGGGGGGGGGGAGAGAAACACAGCTTATTAAATTAGCATGAACAAAGTGATTCCTATCAATGTGGACTGCAACCGCTTCACCTGTCAGCCCCAAACGCTACGTCGGCTTTGTTTGATGATGAATTCTCATTTAACGTTTAACAAGTCCAGAGTGCCAGACAGCTGGAATCGTCATTCAAAGAGGTTGATGCTTTTGATAGCACGCAGGGAAGGAAGCGATCCTAACAAAATGGTGGGAATGGAGTCGAATAGACTCACGTCAGTCGCAAAATTATCGCCAAACTCCTTTGCTAAGAAGAAGAGACTTTCTACTTACGCTAGAGAAATTGTCTGATTGTCTGGAGAATTCTGTTTGCAGAAGATATGTTTGGGAATGGACAATACAGTGGTACCTCGTGATATGAACCCCTCGTGATACGAACCCCTCGTGATACGAATCTGGGGTTCAGAAATTTTTTGCCTCTTCTTACAAACTTTTTTCAGCTTACAAACCAACCACAGATCGCAAAATGGCACTTCCGCTGGATGCCGCCGCCCAGCTGTCACCTTTTAAAACAGCCAGGGGGCTTCTCGGTGTTCCCCCAAACCCGAACCCGAAGTTTTCGGGTTCAGGAGGCCGCCGAGAAGCGCCGCCACCCCGGCTGTCACCTTCTGAAACAGCCGGGGGGCTTCTCGGTGTTCTCCCGAATGCCGAACCCGGAAGTTCAACTTCGGGTTCTGGAGGCCGCCAAGAAGTGCCCGGCTGTTTCAGAAGGATACAGCCGGGCGGCGGCGCTCGTTGGAGCGCCGTTTTTAGCGATCAGCGGCAGCGTTTTCGGCCGATCTGGAGCCTGGAAAGGAGGTGGGGAATCCCAATAGCGAATTCCATGGGCGGAGCTTTGACGTCACGAAGACGGATATATATATGCTGGCCAGCTGATTTTTGACTTATGCAAAGGCTCTGGAAAGACGTTTTTGGCTTCCAGAGGGCATCCGGGGGATGGCGGAGAGCGTTTTTGCCTCCCCTAGCTCCAGGAAGCCTTTGGAGCTTGGAGGGGGTGAAATATGAGCTTACTAGGTCCACCAGGAAGTTGGTGAACATTTTTTTCCAGATTCCAGAAGACATTCGGAAGACGGGAGAAGCTGTTTTCACCCTCCCCAGGTATTATGGGGTCTAGACTTTCTTTCATAAACTCACCTTCTGGAATTTTTCCCATAAAGTTATTTATTTCTTACCTGCTTCATAACCTTCTGACCCGTGCCGTACGAATCCCAGCGACCGATTAGGTCCCACAGAGTGGGCCTTCTCCGGGTCCCGTCAACTAACATGCCGATTGGCGGGTCCAGGGGAAGAGCCTTCTCTGTGGCGGCGCCGGCTCTCTGGAACCAACTCCCCCCCGGAGATTAGAACTGCCCCTACTCTTCCTGCCTTCTGTAAACTCCTTAAAACCCACCTTTGCCGTCAGGCATGGGGAAACTAAACATCTCCCCTGGGCATGTTAATTTATACATGGTATGCTTGTGTGTGTGTTTGCTATTACATGGGGTTTTTCTTAAATCGTTAAATATTTTAATTAATTGGATTGTTGTGACTGTTTTTACTTGTTGTGAGCCGCCCCGAGTCTTCGGAGAGGGGCGGCATACAAGTCCAACTAATAAAATAATAAATAAAATAAATAAATAATAGTGGCTCCTGATCTCCATAAGTCCCGCCTCAGACATCACCATCATTGGGGTTTCCCACAGTCTCTGGAGGTTCCTCAGGTTCCTCAGGTTCCTCAGGTTCCAATTCTCCCTGACTCTCACTCTCTGACTCAGTTGTCAAGAACACCCGGGCCCAGCATACCAAAACGGACCCCGTTCACCCTCCTCGGAATCTTTGACTAACTGACCTGGTTGTGGACCCCTCACAACAGTCGACACTGTGCTTCGTAAGGAAGGCAATGTGCCCTTCAACTCTTGCAAACCCAGCGGTGAAAAATGAAGAAATGACTTGGTACAATTAACAGATGAACAGCTTAGGAAAACACTTCCCGCCCACCCTCGACATTATTTAAAAATGGTATTTATGGTAAATGTCTCTTGACCCTTACCAATTAGCCCAGTCTCGACAGCAAGGTCCTAAGAGAAGCAATATCTCCACGGTAACCAAACATAGAATTCCCACAGGTCTAAGACAAGGAGATGTGCTACTGAGAATGCAGGAAAACCTACTTTTGGTTTTCTCTTTTTGGTGATTTCAAAGTTGAACAAAGAACAGAGCACATAAATAAATAAATAAATAAACAAATAAATTCCCTCAACACTGTCAGACTTTCTACTAAATCTGCACTTCTATTCCACTAGTTTTTCTCATCATTCCTATCACCCATTTCCTCCCATGTTGACTGTATGACTGTAACTTTATTATTATTATTATTATTATTATTATTATTATTATTATTATTATTATTATTATTATTATTATTATTATTAATCAGATTTGTATGCCGCCCCTCTCTGCAGACTCAGGGCGGCTCACAGCAATAATAATACAATGTAAACAAATCTAATATTTAAGTTAATTTAAAACCCCAATTTAAAAACCAATCATACATACTAGCATACCATGCATAAATTTCATAAGCCTAGGGGGAGGGAAAAGTATCAATTCCCCCATGCCTGACGACAAAGGGTGGGTTTTAAGGAGCTTGCGAAAGGCTAGGAGGGTGGGGGGCAACTCTGATATCCGGGGGAGTTGGTTCCAAAGGGTCGGGGCCGCCACAGAGAAGGCTCTTCCCCTGGGTCCCGCCAAACAACATTGTTTAGTTGACGGGACCCGGAGAAGGCCAACTCTGGTGGGACCTAACTGGTCGCTGGGATTCGTGCGGCAGAAGGCGGTCCCTGAGATATTCTGGTCCGGTGCATGAGGGCTTTATAGGTCATAGCCAACACTTTGAATTGTGACCGGAAACTGATCAGCAACCAATGCAGACTGCGGAGTGTTGGTGTGACATGGGCATATTTAGGAAAGCCCATGATACCTCTCGCAGCTGCATTCTGCACGATCTGAAGTTTCCGAACACTTTTCAAAGGTAGCCCCATGTAGAGAGCATTACAGTAGTCGAGCCTCGAGGTGATGAGGGCATGAGTGACTGTGAGCAGTGACTCCTGGTCCAAATAGGGCCGCAACTGGTGCATCAGGCGAACCTGGCAAACGCCCCCCTCGCCACAGCTGAAAGATGTTTCTCTAATGTGAGTTGTGGATCGAGGAGGACGCCCAAGTTGCGGACCCTCTCTGAGGGGGTTAGTGATTTCCCCCCCCCCCCAGGTGATGGACGGACAGATGGAATTGTCCTTCTTGGGAGGCAAAACCCACAGCCACTCTGTCTTATCAGGGTTGAGTTTGAGTCTGTTGACACCCATCCAGACCCCAACAGCCTCCAGGCACCGGCACATCACTTCCACTGCTTCGCTGACTGGACAACTTGTTGCTTGTATCCTAAGATTTTATTAATATTGCTTCTTCATTGCTTATTTGACCCCTATGACAATCATTAAGTGTCGTACCACATGATTCTTGACAAATGTATATTTTATTTTATGTACGCTGAGAGCATAGGCACCAAGACAAATTCTTGTGTGTCCAATCACACTTGGCCAATTAAATTCTATTCTATTCTATTCTAAATAAAATAAAATGTCAGGCATTCAATGACAAGAAAGCTGAATTTGATCTGTGCTGCCTTCGGAAATTTCCATTATTTCAATCGGCTTTGCCAAACGGCAGGCGGTGCAGGCTGAGGACTCGGGTTGTCTCGTAGAAATCACTTTGATTTGACGTCAACGTTTCAGGCGCAGCTACAATATGTGAACATGGTCCAAAGTGATTTGTAAGCGATTCATTTGATTTGAATATTTGATTTTCCAATTTTGATGGAACCCAATTTGATTTAATTGCTTGGAGACCGAATCTCCAAATCAAAATTTTGCAGAGTTCCTTGTATTCATAGCAGAACAGGATTAAAGAGAGAGGATTCCGAGGAATAAAATAGAGAGTGGGAATCTGTCCTTTGATATTTTCAGGATCTGGTATCTGAGGTGGCTTCATCCCTCCATTAAATAGAGAGATAGTTCACCAGCCTTATGCAAAAGTTTATTATTGACATGTGCAATATTGAAATATGACAAGTGACTGTCTAGTCTCTTCTTTAAAATGATGAAGCACTCACAACTTCTGTTGGCAAGCAGTTCCACTGGTCAATTGTTCTCCTTATTTTAGGCAGTTTCTCCTCCATTCCAGATATCATCTCTCCTTTGTATGTTAGCGCCCCAAATAGCATCTGAGAAATAAATCAGATTATGTTTATGTTTATTAGATTTGTATGCCACCCCTCTCCGTAGACTCGGGACGCTCACAACACAATAAAAACAGTTTATAACAAATCTAATAATTTACAATTTAAGATATTTTAAAAACCCCATTATTAAGCAGACATACATACAAGCATACCATACATAAATTGTATAGGCCCAGGGGAGATATTTCAGTTCCCCCATGCCTGACGACAAAGGTAGGTTTTAAGGAGTTTACGAAAGGCAAGGAGGGTAGGGGCAGTTTTAATCTCTGGGGGGGAGCTGGTTCCAAAGAGTCGGGGCCACCACAGAGAAGGCTCTTCCCCTGGGGCCCACCAACCAATATTGTTTAGTTGACAGGACCCGGAGAAGGCCCACTCTGTGGGACCTAATCGGTCACTGGGATTCATGCAGCAGAAGGCGGTCTCGGAGATATTCTGGTCCGATGTAGGTCATAACCAACACTTTGAATTGTGACCGGAAATTGATCGGCAACCAATGCAGATTCCAGTCCAGTTCTGCCACTCAAAGTTCGATTTATTAACAGAGCCATGTTAGACACACCAGCTTCATTCTGGTACTGACATACAGTATTTCCCAGTTCCCACCCAGATTAAGGTTCATTTTACACTCCCAACCACACAAGTCCATCATGAGACCCAATCCGTGGCAGGGATTCCACAACTTCCTCTTTCTTCAATTGATGTAGCACAAAAGGTGACCTTGGCCCGAAGAAAGGAATTTTTTGTGTCTAGTAACTTTTCCTCTCATTCACTGTGCCTCCAAAAGCCCCTAAAGCTAAACTATTGTGTTGTGGTTAGCTCTGGCCCAGCTCCTGCCCCAAGGAATGTGGAGGTGGGTGTGGGGGAGACATCCACATGCCGCAGGCCTGTTTTTCTCCCAGTAGAATCTGACGACAAAGTCTCCTCTGACCAAGGAAGCATGAGTGACAGGGAAGAGGGGAGTTTGGCAGACAGCCTAGGAGGAGATCAGTCATCTGTATCATCCCTGGATTCTGAACAAGAATTAATGACACATCCACACATGCGTAGAGTGATGCATAGGAGACAACAACTGAAGGATTATTACAAGAGAAAATGAGGCTACCGGTGGTTGGGTGGGGCTGCTGTAATTAGTGCTACAGATAAAAGTGCAGCCTGGTGTTTTAGCCTCATGGCAGTTTATCCGATTCATTGTTTCGTCGAGATCGTGGTTTTTGCTGTTCAGGATTGCGTGTTTGGACTCTCTAGACTTTAGAATTGGACTCAATTTCCCAGTTATTGGGTGAACAATTGAACTGCATTTCACCTGTGCCTTGTGTGTACCAGAAAATCCCTTTGACATTTAAAAAGGGAGCTGTTTCTGTTTTCCTGTTTATAAAAACTTTTGGGTTTTCCTTTTATCGTGTGGTGTGTGTCTTCCTGGACTAATTACCCTGTAATTACGGGCGGTTGAGACACTCCGGCAGAACATACTGTGGCAGGCCAAAGCTTCTGAATCCACACGATGACTTCGGCCTGACATTATGGTCCTACAATGAAATATCACCCAGGATTGCTTAGCCGTGACCTGGAAGATGCTGCTGGCACTTCTCACAGATCCAACAATCACCCAGTTCGCGGGCGGGCATCTTGGGGCTCTTGTGCCTGACACAGACTCTAATAAATCCTAGTTTAGCTGGAGTGACAGAGGGAAAGGGGGTGGAGTATCAGGATGAGGCGTCGACACATTTAAATTGCTAGGAGGAACATTGAGCCTTCGCCCCAGGCAACATTTCTTTCGGAATTATTGATTGTTGGAACGTGCCAAAGACTTCGGATTTAAAAACTTTGTTCACCACAACTGCTGCATTCAAGCTGTTCTTTCCAACACGTCCCTGGAACCTGATATCAACACACCCAGAAAGGTAAAGAGAGGACCAGTAGTATGTGTTGTGGTTAGCGCTGGCCCAGCTCCTGCCCCAAGGACTGTGGATGTGGGGGAGACATCCACATGCTGCAGGCCTGTTTTGCCCCCGGTGGAATCTGCTGATGAAGGCTCCTCTGACCAAGAAGACATGAGTGACAGGGAGGAGGAGAGTGTGGCAGAGAGCTCAGAAGGAGATCAATTCTCTAGCTCCTCCTTGGATTCGGAACAAGAGTTAATGATACAGCCACGCCTGCGGAGAGCGATGCATAGGCAACAACAACTGAGAGATTATTATCAAAGAAAATGAGGCCACCTGTGGTTGGGTGGGGCTGTGGTCATTAGTGAGGCTGCTATAAATAGCAGCCTGTGGGTTTGGCCATTGTGGAGGATTATCTGATCGTTGTGTTTCATGACTGCTTTACTGACTTGGACCTTTTGTGTGCTGATTTTTCCCCACTTTGAAACTAAACCATAGCAAAGTGTGTTTCACTTTGTGAAAGAAGAAGGACTGTGAATTACCTCACAGCTGCAAGCTAAGTATCACAGAACTGATAAGGGACTTGTACAAATTACCAGTTTGTTTGGAGACGAGTCCTCTTTGCTATACCAAAAGAGGGCTTGGTTTAAGTGAATTTTCATTATAAAGAACATTGTTTTGAATTTTCAAATGTGTGTGTGTCTGAAATTGTATCTGTGCATTTTTGGGAGGATTCTACCAGAGAGCTCGACAGAACAAGTATGGTACCCAGGGGTGGGCAGCAGGCAGGACGAGGTGGAACGCAGTTCCACCTGCAGAAATGAAGCTGCATGTGCAGCCCCAGCTGATAGGCGGCAGTCACTTCCTGGCTTATCGGTCTCGCCTCGTCTCTCCTTTTTTCCCATGCTGCTGCTGCTGCTGCATCTGGGCTCCTTGCTTTTTTCCTCTTTCCTCCTTCCTGGCCTCGGAGGAGCTTCCCTCTCTCCTGCCCGGCTCCCCTCCATCCTCACGCAGCCACATCCCGCCTGAGCTGCAAGCAGAAGGTGTGGGTGGAAGCAGTGTTGGCAGCATTTATGCTTCTGGCAGCACCCATTCACCTAGTTACCCAGCCTGAGGCGGGGGCAGTGACCCAGGAAGGAGAATGTGTGAAACACGAAGCAAATTGTCACCGCAGCGAGCGACACTGGTAAGGTTGTAAGTTGAAGACTTAACAGTTCACTTGAACGATGATTGCTCAAGCCACTCCCACCTGGTCACATGGCCAGCAAGCCGCTCCTACCCAGTCACATGACCATTAGGCCACACCCACAGAATAAGCCACGTCCACAGTGTGGCAGTAAAAATTTTGGCTGCCCATTATTGATTGTACCTGTGCTGTGACCACCTAGGAAAACAAAGATTATATAACATTACTTCTCCATCTTTCAGGATGCTAAAAAATAAAAAGGCCATGCATAAGGGCAGCCATCAATATGGAGGGCAACAGCCTTGTGATCAGTTAAGCCTGCTCTCAAATATCGAAGGTTTGGCAAGCATTCAGCTGTGCTCTTCTCCTTCCAATAAGTCACAACGGATGTGTCAAGTTCAAATGTTCCAAATGCGGTTCACCATAGCCTGACCAAAACAATAAAGGGGGCTTAGAGCAGAACCACAATAGTAATAGGGATCCAGTCATTTCCCAAATGGTATGATAGCAGTCTACAAATACTTGAGGTGCTGTCACAGGCTGTTTTCCAAAACATCAGAAGGCCAGACAAGGATGGATGGAAGCTGACCAAGGAGAGATTCAACCTGGAAATTGTTGTGGTTAGCTCTGGCCCAGCCCCTGCCCCAAGGACTGTGGATGTGGGGGAGACACCCACACGTCGCAGGCCTGTTTTGCTCCCAGTGGAATCTGGTGATGAAGGCTCCTTTGACCAAGAAGACATGAGTGACAGGGAGGAGGAGAGTGTGGCAGACAGCTCAGAAGGAGATCAATTCTCTAGCTCCTCCTTGGATTCGGAACAAGAGTTAATGATAGAGCCACGCATGCAGAGAGCGATGCATACGCAGCAACAACTGAGAGATTATTATCAAAGAAAATGAGGCCACCTGTGGTTGGGTGGGGCTGTGGTAATTAGTGAGGCTGCTATAAATAGCAGCCTGTGGGTTTGGCCATTGTGGAGGATTATCGGATCCTTGTGTTTCGTGCCTGCCTTGCTGACTTCGACCTTGGTGTGTTGCTTTTTCCCCCGCTTTGAAACTAAAGCAGAGCAAAGGGTGTTTCACTTTGTGAAAGAAGAAAGACTGTGAATTGCCTCACAGCTGCAAGCTAAGTATCTCAGAACTGATAAGGGACTTGTACCAATTACCAGTTTGTTTGGAGACGAGTGCTCTTTGCTATACAAAAAGAGGGCTTAGTTTAAGTGAATTTTCGTTATAAAGAACATTGTTTTGAATTTTCAAACGTGTGTGTGTCTGAAATTTGTATCTGAATTTTCGGGAGGATTCTGCCAGTGAGCTCGACAGAAATAAGGAAGATGGGGGGAGCGATTAACCAGTGGAACGGCCTGCCAGCAGAAGTTGTAAACACTCCCCACACTAGAGCTGTTCAAGAAGAGATTGGACTGCCATTTGTCTAGAGTGGCATCAGGTCTCCTGCACCAGTAGGGGGTTGGACATATACTCTTTTTGTTCTAGTGTCCACCTTATGGGACATCCACCCTCCGGCAATTAGAATGAGCCCAACTTTGCTGACCATTCATAAGACCGTAAAGCGCTGGTCCTGTGCCCGGTGTGTGATTCAATTTGTCGCCCAGTGTCACTCGCTGAAATGGGCGGCTATATCCATTACTTAAATAAACAAATAAATGCTGCCTATTATCTTATTGACAATGGTCATTCATGAAAGAGCAGCCTATGGGATAATTAAGTCGCTCCGACATTGGCTAGCTAATCAACGCTTTGGTGAGATGATTACTGCCTTTTGGGTAGCTATAACAACGGGGTTTATTTCAATAAATAAGCAAATAAGGGAGCGGTTGCTACATAGGCTCAAACACCCGATTAAAAGTTAAGAGGAAGGCTCCGGACAGTTGTGAAACCGAACTCTAAAAACACTAACAGTTCTAGTGCTGTGGTTAATATATCAATCTTGTCATTGCAACGAAAAGTAAGTATTCACAGAGAGGGGGGAGTAAGAGGGAGAGGCGGGGGAGAGATTTGGTTACATTGAACATTTATTAATCTCCACTTTATTATATGCCCTTTCTTTCTTTCTTTCTTTCTTTCCTTCCTTCCTTCATTCTTTCTCTTCTCTCTCTCTTTCTTCCTTCCTTCCTTTCTTTCTTTCTTTCCTTTTTTCTTTCCTTCCTTCCTTCCTTCCTTTCTCTTTCTTTCTTTCTTTCTTTCTTCTCTCTCTCCATTCCTTCCTTTCTCTATCTTTCTTTCTTTCTCTCTCTCTCTCTCCTCCTCCTTCCTTTCTTTCCTTCCTTTTTTCTTTCTTTCTTTTTTCTTTTCTTCCTTCCTTTCTCTTTCTTTCATTCTTTCTTTCTTTCTTCTCTCTGTCTCCATTCCTTCCTTCCTTTCTCTTTCTTTCTTTCTTTCTTTCTTTCTCTCTCTCTCTCTCTCTCCTCCTTCCTTCCTTTTTTCTTCTTTCTCTCCCTTCCTCCTTCCTTCTTTTCTTTCCTTCCTTCCTTCTTTCTTTCTCTCTCTCTCCCTTCTTTCCTTCTTTCCTTCCTTCCTTTATTCTTTCTATCCCTCTCTTTCTTCCTCATTCCTTCTTTTCCTTCCTTCCTTTCTTCTTTCTTTCTTTCTCTCTCTCTCTCACCCTTCCTTCCTTCTTTCTTTCTTTCTCTCTCTCTCCCTTCTTTCCTTCCTTCCTCATTCCTTCTTTTCCTTCCTTCCTTTCTTTTCTTTCTCTCTCTCTCCCTTCCTTCCTTTCTTTTTTTCTCTCTCTCTCCCTTCTTTCCTTCCTTCCTTTTTTCTTTCTCTCTCTCTTCCTTCCTCATTCCTTCTTTTCCTTCCTTCTTCATTCCTTCTTTTCCTTCCTTCCTCATTCCTTCTTTTCCTTCCTTCCTTCCTTTCTTCTTCTTTCTTTCTCTCTCTCTCTCCCTTCTTTCCTTCTTTCCTTCCTTCCTTCCTTCTTTCTTTCTTTCTTTCCTTCCTTCCTTTTTCTTTCTTTCTTTCTTTCTTTCTTTCTTTCTCTTTTCTTCCTGTTAAGTTGTTCAGATGCGTTCCAACTGGTAAAGCCATTGCATGTCCTTACTACTGCTCCAAGTGGTTAAGATAAGAAAAGGTTCCCTTTCATACACTCAGTACACATCCTGCCACTGCTCTGCTCTTCTGCAGTTCCATATTTTCTCCACCAAAACCCTACACGTTTCCTTTCTGGATCGGTTATCTTTCCCCATTGTGCATGGTGGGCTGCTTTATGATGGACAAAGCAATTGGACAGATGAATTTTTTTTTAAGTATTTAACGAAGAGGATTTGCCCTCCAGTAGGGAAGAAACTGGATGCAATGCATCTAACTCTATTTTTAAAAATGTTTATGATTTTAATTACTAATGCCTTCCTGCCTGCCAATGAGCTTGGATGCCTTACAAGGTTTTTTTTTTAAAGTTTAATAGCACCCAGGAATAACAGCTATAAGAGGAAAGAGCCAAAATGCAAGCTAGGGGTAAGTAGATCTGATTAATCAGTTTTAACTCAAATAGTCATGGATTTACAGCTACAATCGAGGCTAGAATTTTCATTGCTAAAACGGACAGTTATTGAGAGCGCCTGCGCCCAATGAAACGCTGCAAATTTTTTTACTTCCACACTGTGGGCGTGGCTTGTTTTGTGGGTGTGGTTGCCAGCCATGTGACCAGGTGGGAGTGGCTTGATGGATATTGTGGCTTTAAGGTCATGTGACTGGCTTAAAGATGGCCAACTTGACGTCACTCAGGTCAAGGGTTTGGGTTAGGGTGCCCGGCCTCTCCTCACCTCAAAGAGATGCAATTTCCCTATCTATTTGCTATTACTGAACATCCAAAATATACTCTTTAATTCTATGTATGTATGCCATTTGTGTAGATAAGTATTACACACAGGCACACAAAAATACACATTCTCTACTATATGTTCTATGGGGCTCTCTGGTAGACTCCTCCCAAAAATTCACAGGTACAAATTTCAGACATACACACATTTGAAAATTCAAAACAATGTTCTTTATAATGAAAATTCACATAAACTAAGCCCTCTTTTGGTATAGCAAAGAGCACTCGTCTCCAAACAAACTTGTAATTGGTACAAGTCCCTTATCAGTTCTGTGATACTTAGCTTGCAGATGTGAGGTAATTCACAGTCCTTCTTCTTTCACAAAGTGAAACACACTTTGCTCTGGTTTAGTTTCAAAGCGGGGAAAAATCAGGACACAAAAGGTCAAAGTCAGTAAAGCAATCACGAAACACAACAATCAGATAATTCTCCACAATGGCCAAACCCACAGGCTGCTATTTATAGCAGCCTCACTAATCACCACAGCCCCACCCAACCACAGGTGGCCTCCTTTTCTTTGATAATAGTCTCTCAATTGTTGTTGCCTATGCATCGCTCTCCGCAGGCGTGGATGTATCATTAACTCTTGTTCTGAATCCAAGGAGGAGCTAGATAATTGATCTACTTCTGAGCTGTCTGCCACACTCTCCTCCTCCCTGTCACTCATGCCTTCTTGGTCAGAGGAGCCTTCATCATCAGATTCCACCAGGGGCAAAACAGGCCTGCAGCATTTGGATGTCTCCCCCACATCCACAGTCCTTGGGGCAGGAGCTGGGCCAGAGCTAACCACAACACTATATAAACTGTATGTACACTCACACATGCATGCACAGCTCTTCTAAAATGATACACTTCCAACCTCATTTACTGCAAGAGGAAAAACATACCCAGAGCCCAGAAGGGGGAAAAAAATTTCTACCAGTTCTGCATATCTGACCATACCCGTAGGAGCCCATCACTGCCTGCGCCTGAATTGCACCTGGGTTTTGGACCGTTTTTGCCATGAATTTTAAAGGAATCACTTAGCAGTGGGTTCGGACAGGTTCATTCATACCAGTGGCGGTAATTTGCCACAGATTCAGGTTCTCTGATGTGGGTACCAGGATGTCTCCAGAAATAAATTGGACCTTTGAGGAATGCCTTGACTTGGACTCTGATTTAAATGTGGATGTTACCTGGAGCTTTGACATTGTCATTGCTGTTGTCTTAAAAGAGAGTTGCATCAATGGCCATGGAACATATCAGAGGCTTGTGAAAAGATTTGACCATGATCATTTGCCCACATTTACTGCATTATTTGACAGAGAGATATCATGTGGGGAAGGTTTGGTAGGGAAGGTTTGCCTATTTGCCGATGACTCTAAAGTGTGCAATAGGGGTGATATTCCTGGAGGCGTCTATAATATGGTAAATGATTTAGCTTTACTAGATAAATGGTCAAAGCAATGGAAACTGCAGTTTAATGTTTCCAAATGTAAAATAATGCACTTGGGGAAAAGGAATCCTCAATCTGAGTATTGTATTGGCAGTTCTGTGTTTTAGCAAAAACTTCAGAAGAGAAGGATTTAGGGGTAGTGATTTCTGACAGTCTCAAAATGGCTGAGCAGTGTGGTCGGGCGGTAGGAAAAGCAAGTAGGATGCATGGCTGCATAGCTAGAGGTATAACAAGTGGGGAGAGGGAGATTGTGATCCCACTATATAGAGCGCTGGTGAGACCCCATTTGGAATACTGTGTTCAGTTCTAGAGACCTCACCTACAAAAAGATATTGACAAAATTGAACGGGTCCAAAGACGGGCTACAAGAATGGTGGAAGGTCTTAAGCATAAAACGTATCAGGAAAGACTTAATGAACTCAATCTGTATAGTCTGGAGGACAGAAGGAAAAGGGGGGACATGATCGACACATTTAAATACGTTAAAGGGTTAAATAAGGTTCAGGAGGGAAGTGTTTTTAATAAGAAAGTCAACACAAGAACAAGGGGACACAATCTGAAGTTAGTTGGGGGAAAGATCAAAAGCAACATTAGAAAATATTATTTTACTGAAAGAGTAGTAGATCCTTGAAACAAACTTCCACCAGAATTTGTTGGTAAATCCACAGTAACTGAATTTAAACATGCCTGGGATAAACATATATATATCCTAAGATAAAATACAGGAAATAATATAAGGGCAGACTAGATGGATCATGAGGTCTTTTTCTGCCGTCAGTCTTCTATGTTTCTACGTTTCTACGTTTCTACGTTTCTACGTTTCTACGTTTCTACGTTTCTACGTTTCTACATTTCTACGTTTCTACGTTTCTACGTTTCTACGTTTCTACGTTTCTACGTTTCTACGTTTCTACGTTTCTACGTTTCTACGTTTCTACGTTTCTATGTTTCTATGTGTGGAATTCAAGGTCATGAAATAGCGTCTAAAAATATAACTCATTATGAATATAAAAAAATTGCTGGCAGTTTCCAGGTTAATCATTATCGCCAGCGTTCTGATTTCCAATTAAATACTATGTTTGTCAAAAAAAAATCCCCATAATAAGAAGACAGAAGTTCCTGATGGATGCAATGGCAGAGGGGGGAAGGAAGTGATTTGACTGTAACTCTCTCTTTTAATACATATTTATGCTGATTGGGTGACCTTGATAATTCCTGATATCTGCTCCATCAAATGTGCTACTCTACACCATCTCTAATCAACTAAATAAAGACATCTATGAAAAAAAGAAATAGACCAAATGCCTCCCAGCAGCTTCTTGACATTTTCAAAGAGATGGCCAAAAATGAAAAGGGGAAAAAATAAAAGAAATTATCCATATTCATGTATGACTGGAAGCAAAAGCCAGAATGCAAAGCTGTATATTTAGCTTCACTGTCATTTGCCGTTGTTTTTGAATGTCAAATGCGAGGGAGGGAAAATCCTAACATCAAAAAAAAGGAAAAGGTTTTATTTCTGTTTGACAAGTTTCAAGAACTGGACTCAGTAATTCACATATCCGGTAAACTGGGGAATTTGGAGATCTGACCTTGGAGTGTAGTCAAATTGAAGTCCCCCCAGATTATTTGTTTATTTGTTTATTGTTAGAGTTGAAAGGGACCATGAAGGCCATCAAGTTCAACCCCCTGCCCAAGCAGGAACCCTATAGCACAATAGTCAAGTGGCAGTTCAATCTTCTCTTAAAAATGTCCAGAGTGTTGGAGTTCACAACGTCCGCTGGTAGGTTGTTCCATTGGTTGATCACTCTGACCGTCAGGAAGTTCCTCCTTATCTCCATGTTGAATCTCTCCTTGGTCAGCTTCCAGCCGTTGTTCCTCGTCCGGCCCTCTGGTGCCCTAGAGAATAAAGTGATCCCCTCCTCTCTGTGACATCCCCTCGTATACTTGTAGACTGCTATCATGTCCGCTCTGGCCCTCCTTTTCTCTAGGCTGTCCATGCCCAGTTCCTGCAGTCTCTCTTCGTAAGTCTTGGTTTCCAGTCCCTTAATCATCTTGGTTGTTCTTTTTTGCACCTTCTCCAGAGTTTCAATGTCTCTTTTGAAGTGTGGTGACCAGAACTGAATACAGTACTCCAGGTGTGGTCGGACCAGGGTGTAATAGAGTGGTATTAAGACTTCCCTGGTCTTGGAGTGTATTCCCCTGTTAATGCAGCTTAGGATTGTGTTGGCTTTTTTAGCTGCTGCTGCACATTGTTGGCTCATGTTTAGTTGATTATCCACCAAGACTCCGAGGATATATTCAAGAACAATCCCTTTCTATCATATTAAATATTAAAATTTGGCACTCACTTTGGAAAATATCCTGCTTCAAAAATGTTAGCAATTGTATTTAGACTTATATACTGCTTCACAGTGGTTTTACAGACCTCTCTAAGTGGTTTACAAAGTCAGCATAATTGCCCCCAAAAATCTGGGTCCTCATTTGACCCACTTCAGAAAGGATGGAAGACTGAGTCAACCTTGAGCCAGTGGTGAGATTTAAACTGCTGAATTACAGCTAGCAGTTAGCTGAAGTAGCCGGCAAGCTGTACTCTAACCACTGTGCCACCACAGTTCTTACCTGAAGTCCTCCAGGCTTAAAGTTGGCAAGGTTGGAGACCTTTGCTTTAGCACAGGGATCTACAATCTGTGGCTCCTGAGCCATGCGTGACTCTTTCATCCCTCTGCTGCAGCTCCCTGTCACTCAAAATATGTGTCATAATCACCAAAGTGCGACATCCACCGGCACACGATTGATTGAGTTTTTGAACCCATCACCTCTTTTTTCGGAGTTCAAAATGTTTCTGTAGCAGGCAGAAATTAAAAAATGTGTTTTCTCTGTAGCAGTTCATTGATTTCACAAATGCAACACACTATAGGTTTTTTTATACTTAGGTAACGGTTCCACTCACACATAGGTGCTAGTTGTTCCTGACTCTAGGGGGTGATGCTCCTCTTCGTTTCTAAACAGAAGAGCCAGCACTGTCTGAAGACATCTCTGTGGTCATGCAGCCCAGCCGAAGGCACCTGGAACCCTGTTACCTATTTTTTCTACTTGCATTTTGAATTGCTAGGTTGGCAGAAGCTGGGACCATTCACGAGAGCTCACTCCTTTACGCAACACTAGGGATTCTATTAATTGATTCGATTTACTAGATGAACTCAATGAATAATCATAGAGTTTATTCTGGTTTTTCGTGCAATGCTTTTCTGGACCCGACTTCGCTTCTGGTAGACCAACAACACAATACTGATGAATAGAACGCTTTGACTGGAAAGTCCTTGGGGGATAAAAATGGGATTGGATTAAGAGATTGAACCAAAAAAAATCTTTAAAGCAATATTATTTGATGTCAACTGTCCTCTTTTTGTCTCGTATATTATTTGACAGTGCTCTGAGCTGAAAAGCAAAGGAAAAAATAACCCTGTAGAAATAATGAGAGGAACACAAAGGATTCAGAAGGAGGAATGGGGGCCATTAAGCGAGACAGAAGAACCATTTTTGCATTCTATTATCGATACATTACACTCTGGCAATCCATCACTGGATGACAATGATTCTCAGAAGGTATGTAGTTTCCAGAGCCATTTTCCCATTGCACCTTGAGAGTTTTGAAGAATATATATATATATAAGTGTTTGTGTGTGAGTGTCTTTGCTTTTATGTACTCTTTTATACTGTGTTCCAGCCAATTCCTACAAATGTGTGAAGAATGAATGTTTATGATCGGGGTTTTATATTGTATTTTATTATTGTATTTTAGAAACATAGAAACATAGAAGACTGACGGCAGAAAAAGACCTCATGGTCCATCTAGTCTGCCCTTATACTATTGTCTGTATTTTATCTTAGGATGGATCTATCTTTATCCCAGGCATGTTTAAATTCAGTTACTGTGGATTTACCAACCACGTCTGCTGGAAGTTTGTTCCAAGGATCTACTACTCTTTCAGTAAAATAATATTTTCTCACGTTGCTTTTGATCTTTCCCCCAACTAACTTCAGATTGTGTCCCCTTGTTCTTGTGTTCACTTTCCTATTAAAAACACTTCCCTCCTGAACCTTATTTCTTTTTGTATCTTTTTGTAGGTGAGGTCTCCAGAACTGAACACAGTACTCCAAATGTGGTCTCACCAGCGCTTTATATAAGTGGATCACAATCCCCCTCTTCCTGCTTGTTATACCTCTAGCTATGCAGCCAAGCATCCTACTTGCTTTTCCTACCACCCGACCACACTGCTCACCCATTTTGAGACTGTCAGAAATCACTACCCCTAAATCCTTCTCTTCTGAAGTTTTTGCTAACACAGAACTGCCAATGCAATACTCAGATTGAGGATTCCTTTTCCCCAAGTGCATTATTTTACATTTGGAAACATTAAACTGCAGTTTCCATTGCTTTGACCATTTATCTAGTAAAGCTAAATCATTTACCATATTACAAACCCCTCCAGGAATATCAACTCTATTGCACACTTTAGAGTCATCGGCAAATAGGCAAACCTTCCCTACCAAACCTTCCCCTATGTCACTCACAAACATATTAAAAAAGAATAGGACCCAGAACAGACCCTTGTGGCACACCGCTTGTAACCTGTCTCTGCTCAGAATAGTATTTTATTATTGTGTTTTTTTATCCTTGTAAGCCAACCTGAGTCCGCTTGGAAAAGGGTGGCCTATAAATCTAATAATAAAATAAAATAAAATAAAATAAAATAAAATAAAATAAAATAAAATAAAATAAAATAAAATAAAATAAAATAAAATAAAATAAAATAAAATAAAATAAAATAAAATAAAATAAAATAAAATAAAATAAAATAAAATAAAATAAAATAAAATAAAATAAAATAAAATAAAATAAAATAAAATAAAATAAAATAAAATAAAATAAAATAAAATAAAATAAAATAAAATAAAATAAAATAAAATAAAATAAAATAAAATAAAATAAAATAAAATAAAATAAAATAAAATAAAATAAAATAAAATAAAATAAAATAAAATAAAATTAAAATAAAATAAAATAAAATAAAATAAAATAAAATAAAATAAAATAAAATAAAATAAAATAAAATAAAATAAAATAAAATAAAATAAAATAAAATAAAATAAAATAAAATAAAATAAAATAAAATAAAATAAAATAAAATAAAATAAAATAAAATAAAATAAAATAAAATAAAATAAAATAAAATAAAATAAAAAAATAGGGTTTTGATCTGGTCCATTCAAATCTGCAAACATTTGTATGGAAATCCCCTCGATGATACGAAACCTCAATGCAACCCTTGTCATTTCTGCTGGGTTTTTTTCCTCCCCAATCATTGGGCTTGGGATGGACTTCTTCCTTCTGCCAATCTGAGGGCCACGCTGCACTTTGTTGACCTTTTCAATATTCTGTAATTAGATTGGCTGCTATTTCACTTCTTTCCCCTGTTTACAGCCTCAGTAGCCTGCGGGGAAGAGAAGAACGGCCAGCTGTTCAATATATAAAACACAGGAAAAGGTCAGAGTAGGTTTGGTGCAGCATCAAACCATAATGAATTGACTTTCAGTGTGAGGCTGTGTGAAAATACATGGGTTTAGAAGATTCACAGAGAGGCCGTGTATAGATGAATCAATTTCTTGGTCCTAGCATCTCCGGATGAATAAGGCAGACACAGTAGCAGTAGCAGTAGCAGTTCTGCTTAGATTTATACACCACTTCAACAGTGATTTACAGCCCCCACTAAGCATTTTGTCCTCAACAATCTGGGTCCTCAGTTTACCCACCTCAGAAGGATGGAAGGCTGAGTTGACCTTGAGACAGTGGGAATCGAACTGCTGGCCATAGATAGAGTTAGCCTGCAATACTGCATTCTAGAAGGAAGGAAGGAAGGAAGGAAGGAAGGAAGGAAGGAGGGAGGGAGGGAGGGAGAGGGAGAGGGAGGGAGGGAGGGTGGGAGGGGGGGAGGGAGGGAGGGGGGGAGGGAGGGAGGGAGAGGGAGGGAGGAAGGAGGGAGGGAGGAAGGAAGGAAAGGAGGGAGGGAGGGAGGAGGGAGGGAGGGTGGGAGGGGGGAAGGAGGGAGGAGGGAGGGAGGGAGGAAGGAGGGAGGGAGGGAGGAAGGAGGGAGGGAGGGGGAGGGAGGGAGGGGGAGGGAGGGAGGGAGGGAGGAAGGAAGATAAGTAGCTATAGCATTTAGACTTGTATACCACCCATAATGTTTTGCAGCCCTCTCTAAGCGGTTTGAAAGCTCATCCTCTTCTACTGACCTTGGAAGGATGGAAGACTGTGTCAACCTTGAGCCAGTCAGGATCAAACTGCTGGCAGTTGGCAGAGTCAGTCTGCGATACTGCATTCTAACCACTATGCCATTGGGGTCCTTCCTCCCTCCCTCCCTCCCTCCCCCCTCCCGTCTTCTTCTGATGGTGCTGCTTCTATTAAAGCAATTTTTGCCTGATGAATAAGCTCATTAATGAAACATAATATCCATTAAATCCGAAACAAACAAAAAAAAACTTTGTTCTAAAGGCCACAAAATGCATTCAGCCCTCGGAAGGACGCTGCCATGCTTCTATCGTTAAATCCTTGCAAGAGAAATTAAAGAGACCGAGAAATTTCCCATTATAGGTCTCTATGCTAATATTTTCTAATCAATCTATTTTAATGATAAAGAGGATAGAGAACAAATTAACAGGCTGACAATACCATCCTCCCCCACCCCTCTTGCCCCCTCCTGCCTCCTCCAATCCCTACAGGACCTTTTTAGCTACGTGTTTCTTAAAAATAGTTTTGCAAAATAATGGATTCACCTGCTAATCTTCCCAGCAAAAATCCCCTGAAAAGAGATTTAATCCAATGAAAAGGCAACGCTGGGAGAATCGTGCAGAGAGCTCAAATTCTGTACCAGACATGGACAAAAAAAAAAGGCTTTTAAAATTCAAAGCCAGCTTTAAAAACTGTTTTGTACATTTGCTGATACTGTTTTTTTTAAGGAAATTATTTTAAGTGTTTTTACTAAGTGGGAGGGGGGGATGCAGAGAAGTTGATTGGGGTTTCATATCTGGAGGACAGAAGGGAAAGGAGGGACATGATTGAAACATTTAAATATGTCAAAGGGTTCAATAAGGTTCAGGAGGGAAGTATTTTTTAATAGGAAAGTGAACACAAGAACAAGGGGGCACAATCTTGCAATCTTTGTTTGAAAGGGAATATTTTGAGCTCCAGGTTTTGTACAATCTTACTCGTAGTACCAGAGAGTCAGTTTCCAGGCTGCATGAGCAGAGGGATAGAATCAAGATCATGTGAAGTGTTAATACCACTTTATAAGGCCTTGGTAAGGCCACACTTGGAATATTGCAGTCAGTTTTGTTCTCCACAATATAAAAAAAGATGTTGAGACTCCAGAAAAAGTGCAGAGAAGAGCAACAAAGTTGATTAGGGGACTGGAGGCTAAAACATATGAAGAACAATTGCAGGAACTGGGCATGGCTAGTTTAATGAAAAGAAGGACCAGGGGAGACATGATAGCAGTGTTCCAGTATCTCAGGGGTTTCTACAAAGAAGAGGGAGCTATTCTCCAAAGCACCTAAGGGTAGGACAAGAAGCAATGGGTGGAAACTAATCAAGGTATAAAATATGTTAAAGGAATAAATAAGGTCCAGGAGGGAAGTGTTTTTAATAGGAAAGTGAACACAAGAACAAGGGGGCACAATCTAAGGTGAGTTGGGGGAAAGATCAGAAGCAATGCGAGAAAATATTATTTTACTGAAAGAGTAGTCGATGCTTGGAACAAACTTCCAGCAGACGTGGTTGGTCAATCCACAGTCACTGAATTTAAACATGCCTGGGATAAACATATCCTAAGATAAAATACGGGAAATAGTATAACGGCAGACTAGATGGACCAGGACGTCTTTTTCTGCCGTCAATCTTCTATGTTTCTAAGTTTCTAAGAAGAGAAGTAACTAAGAAAGAATTTCCTAACAGTGAGAACAATTAATCAGTGGAACAACTTGCCTCCAGAAGTTGTGAATGTTCGAACCCTGGAAGTTTTTAAGAAGATGTTGGACAATAAACCTGAGTTGCTCAATCTCCTTGTGGTCTCCATTCCCTTGACTGGTAACTGTTTTTTGCTGCAATCATAATTTTGGTCCCAAATGTTCAAAGGGTCGTTTACTACTTTGCAGAATCCTTTTGAAAATCCGAATTACAGCAGCAAGCATTCCTGGAAGCCCCTTCCCTTTAAAGGTGCCTTTTCTTAGCCCCTTCCCCTTTAGGAGAACCTCCCCACCCCGAGACTCTGACCTTGAACTGAGACATCGCCCAGCCCTGGGGATTCTTGCCGGCACAAGATACCCAACCCTAGGCAAAGCTAACGGAAGGCGTATCTTTTATTCATGACTAAAGATTTATTCATAAGGCAATTTCTGCTGATCAGAAGAAACTTCGCAGGGTTTCTCTAACTGCCTGCAGCCGAGTTTTTGGAAGGTCTTTGTGAGCAGCAGCTAAAAGCCGTTAATTCCAAACTTCCTACACCAAAGCCGAAGCCTAAAACAGCGTAAATTTAAGAGCTTTGGGTTCCAGGCGGTGGAACAGGGGTGGTTTATCTGTGGTCTGTTTTGTCGGGCTTGCTAAGCCAGTCTGTTGGATTCCTTGTTTGTCTCCCTGTGTGTGTGTGACCTTCGGATTTTCTTTAGATTTAATTTCTTCTTTTTTTCCACAAATTTTATGCTATCGTATCACTCAAAGTCAAACTTAATATTAACCGCTCCAAACTTGACTGAAAAAATATGACTTCAGCAACCGAGCTGTCGAAGTGTGGAACTCATTACCTGACTCAGTAGTGTCAACCCCTAACCCCCAACATTTTACCCTTAGACTATCCACGATTGACCTCTCCAGGTTCCTTAGAGCAGTGTTTTTCAACCAGTGTGCCGCGGCACAGTAGTGTGCCGCGAGACATGGTCAGGTGTGCCGCGAAGCTCAGAGAGAGAAAGAAAAGAAGAGAGAGAGAAAGAAAGAGAAAAAGAAAGCAAGAGAGAGAGAAGAGAGAAAGCAAGAGAGAGAAAGAGCGAGCAAGCAAGAAAGAGAACAAGAGAGAGAGAAAGAAAGCAAGAGAGAGAGAAAGAGAACAAGAAAAAGAAAGCAAGAAAGAGAGAAAGAGAGGGAGGGAAAGAGATAGAGGGAGGGGGGAGAGAGAAAGAGAGCAAAAAAGAGAGGAAGGAAGGAAGGAAGAGAAAGAAAGAGGGATGGAGAGAGAGAGAGAGAGAGAAAGAGGAAGGGAGAGAAAGAGGGAGGGAGAGAGAAATAGAGCGAGAGGGAGGAAGAGAGAGAGAGAGAGAGAATTTTTTTGTCCAAACTTTTTTTAGCCCCCCCCCCCTCCTCCCCAGCTCAATGTGCCCCAGGGTTTCGTTAATGTAAAAAATGTGCCGCGGCTCAAAAAAGGTTGAAAATCACTGCCTTAGAGGTCAGTAAGGGGCATGCATAAGTGCACCAGTGTGCCTTCCGTCCCCTGTCCAATATTCTCTCCTTATCTCATTTATCTTTTCTTCCTTTCAAATATGTTCACCTATACTTTTATATCTTTTCTTCTATTCTTTTCTTTAGTTATATTACTAAATATCTATTCTCCTCAATGTGTATTATGTATTGGACAAAATAAATAAATAAATAAATAAATAAATAAATAAATAAACAAACAAACAAACAAACAAACAAACAAACAAATAAATAAATAAATAAATAATCCTTCCTTTCCTTAAAATAGACAGCGCTCAATTTTGAGACATTTCAAAGAAGACTCCACAATGCTTGGTTGCCCAGCTTCAGAAAGAGATCTTTCAGTTTCACCAAGGAGACTCTGGGTTTATTAGTTTATTTATTTATTTAATTGGATTTGTATGCCGCCCCTGTCTGAGGACTCGGAGCAGCTCACAACATATATTAAAAAAACATAGCAATGTATCTGATCCAATTAAAGTGTTGGTTATGACCTATAAAGCTCTACATGGCATTGGACCAGATTATCTCTGAGACCGCCTTCTGCCGTATTTGGTGAGGTCCCACAGAGTTAGTCTCATTAGGGTCTCATTGACCAAACAATGTCAGCTGGCGGGACCTAGGGGAAGAGCCTTCTCTGTGAGGGGCCCGGCCCTCTGGAATCAGCTCCCCCCAGAGATTTGCACTACCCCCACCCTCCTTGCCTTCCGAAAGAGTTTAAAAACACATCTTTGTCGCCAGGCTTGGGGCATTTAGATCTTCCCCCCTGACCAATGAATGTCTTTAGTGTGAATGTTAGTGAATCTCCGGAGGGAGCTGATTCCAGAGGGCCGGGGCCCCCACAGAGAAGGCTCTTCCTTTAGGGACTGTCAGCCGACGTTGTCTGTCTGATGGGACCCTGAGGAGACCAACTCTGTGGGACCTCACCAGACACTGGGATTCATGCGGCAGAAGGCGGTCTTGGAGGTAATCTGGTCCAATGCCATGTAGAGCTTTATAGGTCATAACCAACACTTTGAATTGTGTCTGGAAACCAATCAGCATCCAGTGCAGTCCGCGGAGTAATGTTGAGATATGGGTATGCCTTGGAAGGCCCATAACCACTCGCGCAGCTGCATTTTGGGTTTGCAATAGCAATAACATTTAGTTTAGTTTAGTTTAGTTTTATTGGATTTATATGCCGTCCCTCTCCGAAAACTTGGGGCGGCTAACAGCAATCATAAACAATATACAGTAATAATCCAATGCTAAAAGCGAATTTAAAAACCCCTTAATATAAAAAACCAAACATACGTACAAACATACCATACATACAATTGTAAAGGCCTAGGGGGAGAAGGAATCTTAATTCCCCATGCCTGGTGGCAGAGGTGGGTTTTAAGTAGCTTGCGAAAGGCAAGGAGGGTGGGGGCAGTTCTAATCTCTGGGGAGAGTTGGTTCCAGAGGGCTGGGGCCGCAACAGAGAAGGCTCTCCCCCTGGGTCCCGCCAAGTGGCATTGTTTAGTTAATGGGACCCGGAGAAGACCCACTCTGTGGGACCTAACTGGTCGCTGGGATTTGTGCGGCAGAAGACAGTCCCTGAGATAATCTGGTCCAGTGCCATGAAGGGCTTTATAGGTCATAACCAACACTTTGAATTGTGACCGGAAACTGATCGGCAACCAATGCAGACTGCAGAGTGTTGCTGTGACATGGGCATACCTGGGGAAGCCCATGATTGCTCTCGCAGCTGCATTCTGCACGATCTGAAGTTTCCGAACACTTTTCAAAGGTAGCCCCGTGTAGAGAGCATTACAGTATTGAGCCTCGAGGTGATGAGGGCATGAGTGACTGTGAGCAGTGACTCCCGGTCCAAATAGGGCCGCAACTGGTGCACCAGGCTTCTATACCGCTCCATAGTGCTTTTACAGCCCTTTCTAAGCGGTTTACAGAACCAGCCTCTTGCCTCCAACAATCTGGGTCCTCATTTGACCCACTCAGAAGGATGGAAGGCTGAGTCAACCTTGAGCCGGTGTTGGCATTTGAACTGCTGAAATACCGCTAGCTGTTAGCTGACGTAGCCTGCAGTGCTGCACTCTAACCAGTGAGCCACCCCGGGAGGATGAGGGAGGATTGCCGCAAGGGCAGTAGTAAAGGAAAGGCAGGTTGGAAAATCCCCACGCTTTTTCCCCCTCTTTAAGCTGCACATCCTCTGCAGTTTCTCTGGGCAGCCGTTCCCATTCGTCTTCTGCCTCCCCGGTGGGAGGAAATCTCGGTACACAAAATAATTTCATGGGCTGCTGCCCGTCTCTTGAAACTAATTTAAGATGCTCTTCTTTTGGGTTTTTTCCCCCAGTCTCTCCTCCTCCTTCTCTCTGCCTGTTGTGTTGAGGCTGACGAAGCAGGCAGGCAAGGCCCCCATGTTGCCACCATTATCGGTGCGTTTCCCACGGAGCTTGGCGCCCTCGGTGAGCGGGCGAACATGTAAGCATGAGATTCGGGTTCTTCACATGCGCTCAAAGCTAAAACGTGTGCGGGGACATTTGTGAGCATGAGATTTTGGCAATTTTTGCAGATTTTTTGGCTTCCGCGCAGGTGTGAAAGCAAAACAATTGGCAAAAATTGGCAAAATCTCTCTTGTGTGCATGACCTCACATGAGATTTGGTTGCTGGTGAATGTGTGAGCGTGAGATTTTGGCAATTTTTGCCATATTTGTTTTGCTTCAGCGCATGTGTGGAAGCAAAAAAATTGGCAAAAATTTGCAAAATCTCTCTTGTGCGTGTGTCCTTGCGTGAGATTGGTTTTTGGTGCATGCATGAATGTGAGATTTTGGCAATTTTTGCTGTTTTTTTTTTTGCTTCCACGCATGTGTGAAAGCAAAAAATTTGGCACAAATTGGCAAAATCTCTTTTGTGTGTGTGTCCTCGTGTGAGATTTGTTTTTTGGCACATGCATGAGTGCGAGATTTTGGCAATTTTTGCCGAATTTTTTATGCTTCCGCGCATGTGTGGAATTTAAAAAAATGGCAAAAATTGGCAAAATCTCTCTTGTGTGCGTGTTCTCGCGTGAGATTTGGTTTCCGGCATATGCGCAGAAGCCGAATTTCACGATGATGCTTGTGCGCGACCGCTAGTCAGCTGGAGTTGCCTGCGCAGCTCCATTTTTGCTACAGGGAAGGCATCCCACACCGTTCCAGTACCAACGCACTACTGGAAGCAGGGGTGAAATGCTATTGGTTCGGCCCAATTTGGGTGTACCGGTAGCAGCCACTGCCAGTGGTTCAGAGTACCAGTAGTGAAAACATTTACTGACCCATCACATCCTGGACAGAAACAGTTTCAACTCCTACCCTCAAAACGTCCCTACAGAGCACCGCACCCCAAGACAACTAGACACAAGAACAGTTTTTTCCCGAACGCCATCACTCTACTAAACAAATAATTCCCTCAACACTGTCAGACTTTCTACTAAATCTGCACTTCTATTCTACTAGTTTTTTTCTCATCATTCCTATCATCCTTTTCCTCCCACTTATGACTGTATGACTGTGACTTGTTGCTTGTATCCTTAAGATTTTTATTAATATTGATTGTTTCTTCATTGCTTATTTGACCCCTATGACAATCATTAAGTGTTGTACCACGTGATTCTTGACAAATGTATCTTTTTCTTTTATGTACTCTGAGAGCATCTGTACCAAAGACAAATTCCTTGTGTGTCCAATCACACTTGGCCAATAAAGATTTCTATTCTATTCTATTCTATTCTATTCATTCTACTATTCTATTCTATTCTATTCTCTATTCCATTCCATTCCACTATGCTATTCTATTCTATTCTATTCTATTCTATTCCATTCCATTCCATTCCATTCTATTCTATTCTCTATTCCATTCCATTCCATTCTATTCTATTCTCTTCTCTATTCCATTCCATTCCATTCTATTCTATTCTATTCTCTATTCCATTCCATTCCATTCCATTCCATTCTATTCTATTCTCTATTCCATTCCATTCCATTCCTCTGCACATGCGCAGAGGGTGAAAAAGCACTCATGCGAGCAGAGCTGGGGGTGGTGTTGAAAGAAAAGCAGTAAAGGTACATAGATTTCACTGCTGTGACGAAGTTTGCAATCTGTCTTGTTCGCGCACTTCTAACAGCCTCTTTCCCCCACCGTCAGCACTTCCACTGTTTATATTAGGGATGCTGCTAATTAATGAGCACTAATTTAAGCTTGTAATCACTTCCTTTCCTCCCCCCACCAGGTGTTTAACTTGGTTCCTCCCCACCACCGCTACATCCCTCCCCTAAGTATCCACTCAAGAGATACATCTTCTTATATTAACCCACATTAAGTCATGCTCCGGGGTGCTTTTTCAAGAAGGGAAAGACTCCTGAAGCTTCTGGTGGAGAGAGACGGAATGGGCTGGGTAGCCCTTGGAAACATTTGCATCGTTTATAATTCCATTAACCTTGAACAAACACAGATATGGAGATAACGGTTCCTGGGAAGTGGGAGGCTTCACAGCTCCTTAAAACATAGAAATATAGAAGATCGATGACGGAAAACGTCCTCATGGTCCATCTAGTCTGCCCTTATGTTGTTTCCTGTATTTTATCTTAGGATGGATATATGTTTATCCCAGGCATGTTTACATTCAGTGACTGTGGATTTACCAACCACATCTGCTGGAAGTTTGTTCCAAGGAGCTACTCCTCTTTCAGTCAAATAATATTTTCTCCCGTTCCTTCTGATCTTATTTATTTTTTATCAATCTATCTATCAATCTATCTATCTATCTATCTATCTATCTATCTATCTATCTATTGGATTTGTATGCTGCCCCTCTCTGTAGACTCGGGGCAGCTAACAACAGTGATAAAAAACAGCATGTAATACAATACTAAAACAACTAAAAAAAAACCCTTATTATAAAACCAAACATACATACAAACATACCATGCGTAAATTGTAAAGGCCTAGGGGGAAAGAATATCTCAGTTCCCCCATGTCTGACAGCAGAGGTGGGTTTTAAGAAGCTTACGAAAGGGGAGGAGGGGGGGGCAGAGAAGAGCAACAAAGATGATTAGGGGACTGGAGGCTAAAACATACGAAGAACAGTTGCAGGAACTTGGTATGTCTGGTTTAATGAAAAGAAGGACCAGGGGAGACATGATAGTAGTGCTCCAATATTTGAGGGGTGGCCACAAAGAAGAGGGAGTCAAATTATTCTCAAAGCACCTGAGGTTAGAACAAGAAGCAATGGGTGGAAACTAATCAAGGAGGGAAGCAACTTAGAACTAAGGAGAAATTCCCTGACAGTGAGAACAGTTAATCAGTGGAACAGCTTACCTCCAGAAGTTTTGAATGCTCCAACACTGGAAGTTTTTAAGAAGATGTTGGATAACCATTTGTCAGAAATGGAATAGGATCTTTGATCTGAACAGGCGTTGGACTAGCAACTGAAGGCCAGACAAGGAATAATGGATGGAAACTGATCAACCTGGAAATAAGGAGACATTTTCTGACAATGAGAGCAATCAACTGATGGAACAGACGTTGCCTTCAGAAGTTGTGGGAGCTTCATCACTGGAGCTGAAAGAGACTGGACTGTCATTTGTCAGTAATGGAGTAGGGGGTTCCTGCTTGGGCAGTTAGTGTGCATTGGACTAGACTACATGACCTCCAAGGTCCCTTCCAACTCTGTTATTCTGTTATGGAGGAGATAGAAACATAGAAGATTGATGGCAGAAAAAGACCTCATGGCCCATCCAGTCTGCCCTTATACTATTTTCTGTATTTTATCTTAAGATGGATCTATGTTTATCCCAAGCATGTTTAAATTCAGTTATTGTGGATTTACCAACCACATCTGCTGGAAGTTTGTTCCAAGCATCTACTACTCTTTCAGTCAAATAATATTTTCTCATGTTGCTTCTGATCTTTCCCCCAACTAACCTCAGATTGTGGCCCCTTGTTCTTGTGTTCACTTTCCTATTAAAAACACTTCCCTTCCTGAACCTTATTTAACCCTTTAACATATGTTACACTTTTTCTGGAGTCTCAACATTTTTTTATATACTGTGGACTGCAATATTCCAAGTGTGGCCTTACCAAGGCCTTATAAAGTGGTATTAACACTTCACATGATCTTGATTCTATCCCTCTGTTCATGCAGCCTGGAAACTGACTCTCTGATACTACGAGTAAGATGGTACAAAACCTGGAGCTCCAAATATTCCCTTTCAAACAATTTCCTGGACTTTATTTTGACTTTCCAACAGGTTGTGAGATTAAAACCCGTTTCAACCTCTTTGTAGGAGGAGAGCTATCTTCCATCTCAGGAAGCGGAGAATAAATCAGGACACTGGGAGCATTTTTTTCAGACTGAACATTTTATCATTTTGGTGAGCTGAAGTTCAACTTTATCACAAGCCCAGAATGGATCGCTTACTGTCGGATTTAAATTGAGGTGAGATATGGGAGCGAAGGGAGGGGAAGATAGCGAGGTTATGCAGATTGCCTGGGAGAGACCGAAAGCATCCGATGAATTAATCACTGCAATGTGTAAAAAAAAAATCCATTCTGTTCGTTGAGACTTTTTGCAATAGCTAAACTGACAAGCATCAAAAAATAAAATAAAATAAAAAGGTTTCAGACAACCTGGGAACAAAATGTGTGCAACAACACGCAATTTCAACTTCCCCTCTTTAACTGGTGGTTAAATTGCTCTCCTGACTTTTGCATTCAGGGTTAACACTGCCCGAAGTCACATAGAAACATAGAAACATAGAAGACTAATGGCAGAAAAAGACGTCATAATAATAATAATAATTAATAATAATTTATTGGCTTTGTATGCCGCCCCTCTCTGCAGACTCGGGGCAGCTAACAACAATAATAAACACAACATGTACAATTCAATAATAAAAACAACTAAAAACCCCTATTATAAAACCAAACATACACACAAACATACCGTGCATAACTTGTAATGGCCTAGGAGGAAGAGCTATCTCAACTCCGCCATGCCTGGTGGTATAAATGAGTCTTGAGTAGTTTACGAAAGACAGGGAGGGTGGGGGCAGTTCTAATCTCCAGGGGGAGTTGGTTCCTGAGGGCTGGGGCCGCCACAGAGAAGGCTCTTCCCCTGGGGCCCGCCAAGCGACATTGTTTAGTCGATGGGACCCGGAGAAGGCCAACTCTGTGGGACCTTATCGGTCGCTGGGATTCGTGCGGTAGCAGGCGGTTCCGGAGGTAATCTGGTCCATCTAGTTTGCCCTGAAAGAAGAGTAGATGCTTGGAACAAACTCCCAGCAGACGTGGTTGGTAAATCCACAGCCACTGAATTGAAACATGCCTGGGATAAACATAGATCCATCCTAAGACAGGACATAGTATAAGGGCAGACTAGATGGACCAGGAGGTCTTTTTCTGCCATCAATCTTCTTTGTTTCTATGTTTAAAAGCAGATCACATGACCCCGGAATATTGTAACCACCATAAATGTGAGTTGTAAATCAGGTAACCGTAGAGATGCTACAATGAGTACAAGTGTGAAAAATGACCACGAGACACTTTTTTCAATGCCGTTGTAACTTTGAACGGGCACTAAATGAACTGTTGTAAGTTGTGGACCACCTGTGTTTGTGGGTCTTCGTATTTTGTGATTTTCCTCCAGTTCTTTCTCTTCACTGTCTCTGAGTACTGCCAAACTATACAATCCAGGCCTGGGGATTTTTTTTGTCTTTCTTATCAACAATGTTTAAGTCTGGGTTGTTATTATTATGCAAACACGGTTATTGCATTTCAGCAGGTGAAGGCGTTTGACCTATTTTATCCATAGAAGTCCTACATCATTCCCATTTGTAATGCAAGGCAAAGCTTGCTCGTAGAAAGGACTCATGAATTACTTTATGGAACTTATTGATCCAGGGAAAGCATTGCATAAAAACAGATTTAGGTCATAGCAGAGAATTGCTCTATCTGTCTAAGAACACTTGATTAATTAGCTATTTATCTCTCAGAGAGAGGTGGAGATCTCTAAATTATAATTGCAGGCAAAGGCCAATCAATAATCCCCAACAATGGGCATGCCATAATGTTCTCTGTTTACTCCACCCTTGGTGTCAAGGTTTCAGGTAGCATCCAAGCTAAATCAGAGTCAAAGTGCTCCTCAAAGTTCCAAATTATTGCCGGGACCATCTTGCCGGAACCAACAATCTGAGTTTCCCACCTAGTTGAAAGTTCACATCTCTTTTCTCTCCACCCACAAACTCGTCGCGTTGCCCTCTAAGATTGTGCCAGCATGGCCAGTCCTCCTTCCGCTTCCGCCCAGGTGGTTGGGCATAGGATGGCCTTGAACCACTCAAAAGAATACTTTATGGCTGCATCTGCTCCCTGGTGAAAATCACCCCTCCCAAGTTCCCATAAACATCAGGCCTTCTATAGATAGTGTGGCAAGTCTTTAATTTATCATCAACTGCCTCCCACTGATGCTACCAGTTTGCCCAAACAGGGACAAACTGGTAGAAACCCCACCACTGGTTAGGGCCAATCAAGCTGATTGTAGCTCCACAATTCTTTTCAGCATTGTTTATTATTTATTATTATTTATTAGATTTGCATTTATTTATTTATTTATTTATTTGCTTGCTTGCTTGCTTGCTTGCTTGCTTGCTTGCTTGCTTGCTTGCTTGCTTGCTTGCTTGCTTGCTTGCTTGCTTGCTTGCTTGCTTGCTTGCTTGCTTGCTTGCTTGCTTACTTACTTACGTACTTACGTACTTACTTACTTACTTACTTACTTACTTACTTACTTACTTACTTACTTACTTACTTACTTACTTACTTACTTTTTAGATTTGTATGCCGCCCCTCTCCGTAGACTCAGGGCGGCTCACAACAATAAAACAATTCATGACAAATCTAATAATTTAAAAACATTAAAAAAAAACCCATTATTAAAGCAGACATATGCACAAACATACCATACATGAATTGTATAGGCTGGGGGAGATGTCTCAATTCCATCGGAATTGACAAAATCTCCATCTGTCAATTGCAAAAGGCTGCTTTACTAGGATCGGCAAACATAATTCACCGCTACATCACGCAGTCCTAGGTGCTTAGTGATCTCGTTTGCTGTGTTGTATTGACATAATAATAATAATAATAATAATAATAATAATAATAATAATAATAATAATAAATGTTGTCCTTCCCAGCTGCAAAAGACACAGTTCACGCACTCACACAAACAACCTGCAGGAATTTTTTGAAGGAAGCACAGCCGGCATCAAACAACACAGCTGCCTTTTTTTTTTCTTTCTTGTTTCCTTTCGTTAGCAGACTTAGAGCTCATTCATCACCCAGAATGCACATTTGCATCGCTGGGTTTTAAGCGTGAGGAATGATAGACTTTTAAGCAAAGCAATTGCTTACAGCATGCGGCTGTAGATCAAACAAACGCAGGAAGCCGAAAGGTGTTTTGAGAGGAAAGTCACCGGGATGGGATGTGAGCTTCAGATGAACAGCCATCGATCAAGGCTCAAGCTGGTCGGAGCATTCTCCTTCAAGGAGACCAGGAACAAAGGATACTAAGCGTTTCAATACTTAAAAGCAAAGATCCTGAAGCAAATTGAGAACTATTTTAGTCCAGCAGTAAAGGTACTGGCTGGAAACCAGGAGGCTGTAAGTTCTAGTCCTTAGCCAAGAACCTAAGAAGAGCCCTGCTGAATCAGGCCAAAGCCCATCGAGTCCAGCATTCTGTGTCACACAGTGGCCTACCAATTGTCCATGGGGATCTTGAGCAGAAAGAGAAGGCAAAACCCTCCCTTTCCCTTCACCCCCAATAAATGGGACCCAAGGGAACCCTGCCTGCCTCAACCAACATAGAGGCGGCACATGGACATCCTTTTCAATAACCACCGATACACTTGGCATCCATGAATCTGTCTAATTCTGCCTTGAAGCTATCCAGGCTGACAGCTGTTATGACATCTTCTGGAAGGGAATTCCATAAACCAAGGACCCTCTGGGTGAAGAAATATCTCCCTTGATTTGTCCTCACTTTCTTACCTATGAGCTTTAGGGAGGGCCCCCTCGTCCTAGTATTGTGTGATAGAGAAAATAATTTTTCTCTATCCACCTTTTCTATCCCATGCATGATTTTATACCCTTCGATCAAGTCACCTCTTAAACGCCATCTTTCAAGGTTGAAGAAACCAAGGCATTGCAACCTGGTTTCATAAGAGAGGTCCTCCATTTCCTTTATCATTCTTGTTGCCCTTTTTTGCACCTTTTCCAGTTCCATTATGTCCTTCTTGAGGTGCATTGACCAAAACTGTACACAGTAAGAATAAGCCAAGAAAGCCTGCTGGGTGACTTTGGGCCAATCACCAGGAGATGGTGAGTTCAAGTCCTGTCTTAGTCAAGAAAGCCAGTTGGGTGACTTTGGGCCAATCTCCAGGAGACAGTGAGTTTAGAACAGCTATCCCACCTTCCAGAGCTGTTGTTATGGGGAGAAACAGGAATTGTAGTGATCATCTTTGCACTAATAATGGATGAGATGCTTTTCAAATGGTAAGAAATAACATCATACCATTTTCAACTAAACAATGTCGCTTGGCGGGACCTAGGGTAAGAGCCTTCTCTGTGGCGGCCCTGGGCCTTTGGAATCAGCTCCCCCTGTAGATTCGTATTGCCTCCACTCTCCTTGCCTTTTGTAAGAGTCTTAAGACTCATTTATGTCGTCAGGCTTGGGTCAATTAGATCTTAGCCCCTGGCCAACGAATGATTGCTGGACAAATGGGTGTGATTGGTTTTTAATGTAATTAGGGACTTTAGATAGCTATGTAATTTTAATTTAATTGGATTGATTTTGCTGCAATTTACTGTTTTTGTATGTTGTAAGCCGCCCTGAGTCTTCGGAGAGGGGCAGCATAGAAATCCAATCAATAAATAAATAGATCAATAAATTAAAGATCAAAAGCAACATGAGAAAATATTATTTTACTGAAAGAGTAGTCAATCCTTGGAACAAACTTCCAGCAGACGTGGTTGGTAAATCCACAGTAACTGAATTTAAACGTGCCTGGGATAAACATATATCCATCCTAAGATAAAATACAGAAAATAGTATATGGGCAGACTAGATGGACCATGAGGTATTTTTCTGTCGTCAGTCTTCTATGTTTCTATGTTTCTATGTTAATAAATATCTGTCTCTCTTTCTTTGTCCTTAACATACACACACACAAAAATACCCAAACAGCAAAAGAGAGAGAAAGAAATATAGGATAAACTAAACAAGAAATGCTATGTGACCAAGGAACTTTTACTACCAACAAAACATGAGAGATAGAGAGAGAGAAACAGAGAGAGGGGAGGAGGGAGAGAGCGAGAGAGCGCGAAGGATTTTTTAAAAGGCTAGAAACAGACTGAGCAATGCATCCGCAGAAGATGGTAAAATAATTCAAGCATTAAATGAAATGCTTAAAATGTTTACAATAAAGACGAGGGGAAATATGGCAGGCCGCGTGGGTTGCCTGAGCCTGTCAAACAGAATTAGGAGGGCTGAAAAGAATGAGAGAATGAGGGAGCAGGGTGAGGAGAATGGTTACCATAAAAAGATTTGAATGCTACTGCAAAGGCAAAATGCAGAGCCTTCACGGAAGAATCCATACAAGTTTATTTATCTTTACTTCATTTGCATTGATTTACCATACATTAAATTACAGTCCAGAAGACATATCCAGAAGAAGTCCTTGGAGATGGACGGCATACAAATCTAATAAATTATTATTATTATTATTATTATTATTATTATTATTATTATTATTATTGATGATGATGATGATGATGATGTCAATACAACATAGCAAACAAGATCACTATGCTGGATTTCGTATTTCATCACCATTCGGGCGCTTCCCAAGCACCTAGGACTGCGTGATGTAGCGGCGAATTATGTTTGCCGATCCCATTAAAGCGGCCTTTTGCAATTGACAGATGGAGATTATGTCAATTCCGATGGTTTTCAAATGTCCGCTGAGATCCTTTGGCACTGTGCCCAGCATGCCAAGTACCACTGGGACCACTTTCACGGGCTTATGCCAGAGTCGTTGCAGCTCGATTTTTAGATTTTCGTACTTCACTAATTTCTCTAGCTGCTTCTCCTCAATTCTGCTGTCCCCTGGGATTGCGATGTCGATGATCCATACTTTTTTTCCCTCCACAATCAGGATGTCTGGTGTGTTATGCTTCAGAATTCAGTCAGTCTGAAGTCAGAAGTCCCACAGTAGTTTTGCTTGCTCATTTTCAACCACTTTTTCGGGCTTATGATCCCACCAGTTCTTTGCCACTGGTAAATGGTAGTTCCAGCACAAGTTCCAGTGGATCATCTGTGCCACAGCATCATGTCTTATGCTTGTAGTCAGTCTATGCGATCTTTTTGCAGCAGCTGAGTATGTGATCGATTGTTTCATCTGTTTCTTTACAGAGTCTGCACTTTGGATCGTCTGTTGATTTTTCAATTCTGGCTTTGACAGCATTTGTTCTAATGGCCTGTTCTTGTGCCGCCAGTATTAGTCCTTCTGTCTCCTTTTTGAGTGTTCCACTTGTAAGCCATGACCAGGTCTTTTCGTTATCCACTTTGCCTTCAATCTTCTCCAAGAACTGGCCATGCAATGCTTTGTTCCACCAACTGTCCATACAACATTGAGTTACAGTTTTTCTCCACTGGTCCTTAGTTTGCTTCACCTTGAGAAGTTTCCTATTGTTGACCTCCATCAACACTGACTCTTTGCTCTCCTTCACATAGTCAGCTAATGCATGCTTCTCTTCTTCCACTGTCTGCTTCACTTGCGAAGGTCCTCTGCCGCCTATTTTCCTTGGTAAATACAGCCTGACAACGTCACTGCAGGGGTGTAGTGCATGATGGATCATCATTAATTTTCTGGTTTTCCTGTCCAGGTTGTCCAGCTCTGCTTGAGTCCAGTTCACTATGCCAGCTGTGTATCTAATGACAGGTATGGCCCAAGTATTTATAGCATTGATAGTGTTGACACCATTCAGTTTGCTCTTCAACATTTTTCTGGTCCTCTGGATGTACTCTTTGCTGATCACAGTTTTCACATGGCCATGCTTGATATTATCCAGTTGCAAGATGCTCAAGTATCTGTAGGCTTCTGGCTGGTGGCACTTGATGGTTTGACCATTTGGCATTTCAATGCCCTCCCTTTCAGTGATTTTCCCCTTTTTCAGTGCCACTGTGGCACATTTATCCAGGCCAAACTCCATGCTGATGTCATTGCTGAAGATTCATACAGTGTTGGTTAGTGACTGTATCTCAGTTTCTGATTTTCCATACAACTTCAGGTCATCCATATACAGCAGGTGTGAAATGTTTGGTGAATTCCTAGCAGTTTGGTAGCCTAGGTTTCTTTTCTGTAGGATGAGTGACAGCAGGATTATAGCGATGATGAATAGCAATGGGGACAAAGAATCCCCCTGGAAGATGCCCCTTCGGATGTTGACCAGTCCATAGCTTTCATTCCCAACAAAAAGCTCAGTCTTCCAATATTTCATCGTCTTTTCTATGAATTTAAATTATTATTATTATTATTATTATTATTATTATTATTATTATTATTATTATTATTATTGGAATGTTCTATATCAGGGATTCCATGCAGTGGTGAAATCCTCTGAAGTCTGCTACCGGTTCTCTTTGCATGCACATGTGTGCCACATACACTACCATGCAGTGCTGGAAAAGGAGCATTTCGAACCCATCAGAGTCTGCAAAGGTAAGTAGAACAAGCAAGGGGAGGGGATCAGCTGTGCCGCATGATTTGAATTAGCTAGCAAGCAGGAAATCCTGCTTTCTAGCTAATTTAGATCATTCGGCACAGCTTATAATCTCACAGCTGATCGTTGGATCTACCAGTTCGCCTGAAATGGTAGCATTTTTTACTACCAGTTCAGGCAAACCTGTCTGAATCGGTAGCATTTCACCTTTGATTACATGTTCACACGCGTGGCATGGGGCACATATTTCCATGTGAGCTTTGCACCTGGGTCTTTATAACGTTCTTCAACTATTTATTATGAGAGCAAGTAACTTTTTTTTCTGAGAAAACATCCCATTTTACCCAGTAGAACATTTTCTCATATATAACACCGTCTGCCCGGTAAACTTCAGCCAGTTCCAATCCCTTGCCCTCAGTTACTTTAGCCAACCAAATATAGAAGTTGACACATTATTTTAAGCAGCTGGTTTTTGCAAAATGTCACCAGGTCCCGCGTGCAACATCTTCTCACTCATTGTAGCGTAATTGATCAGATTCAACTCCTTCGTGACTCATGAACGAAGAAAGAAGCCCAAGGCAGAGAGAACAAAGATAATAAATAACCGGGAAAGATATACAACACGGTCACCTATCCTGAAAAAGAAATAAGGGGTGAATGAGTGGTTTTCACGGTAAATTCCAACTCATCAAAATGAATACTTTTGAAAATGGGAGGTAGAAAGCATTTAGCATGCCTCAAATCTCACACGACTTATTACAGCTGGAACTGATCAAAAACATTGCCTGAGAGGTTAATGCCACTGAATCAAAAAAACGGCAATTATACAGTTATTTATTTGTTTGTTTATATACATACTTATATACATTATACTAGTAAAAGAGAAATATTAGGACAGGGGACAGAAGGCATGCTGGTGCACTTATGCACGCCCCTTACTGACCTCTTAGGAATCGAGAGAGGTCAACAGTGGATAGTCTAAGGGTAAAATTGTTGGGGGTTAGGTGATGATACTACAGAGTCAGGTAGTGAGTTCCGTGCATCAACTGCTCGGTTACTAAAGTTGTATTTCCTGCAATCGAGATTGGAGCAGTTTACTTTAAGTGTGTATCGGTTGTGTGCTTCTGTGTTGTTGTGGTTGAAGCTGAAGTAGTCATTGACAGGGAGGACATTGTAGCAGATGATTTTATGGGCTATGCTTAGGTTGTGTTTAAGGTGACGTAGTTCTAAGCTTTCTAAACCTAGGATTGTAGGGTATTGCGTAGGGTATTCTGTTGCGAGTGGAGGGTTCTTCGAATAAAGTATCTCTGGACATTTTCTAGGGTGTTGACTGGACATTAGTTTGATTTTCCTTTTCCTTTCACCTCCAGAGCTTCCCAGCTGGCTTGGCCATTCTTGAGAATTTCTGGAGTTGAAATGGACACAAGTGAAGAACCTCCAGCTTCGGAGAGGCTGACTAAGCATGCACCAAATTTCTTCTCCATCGGAAGAAACCAACCATGGAGTGTTACTTCTGGGGGAATCCTTGGCCCTTTCTGAGCTTGTTTATTTACTTGCAGACGTAACATCAACAGTGCTAGAAAAGAGCGAGCTTTGTGTTATGTGCCGTCTGCATGCATGGTTTCACCTAGGTCTAGCATTTGAGCGGAAGAAGGCTCTAGTCCTGTTGATTGATGCATTTGACAGCTCCCTGTAAAAGGGCTAGCTGTCAGACTGCAAGTTGCTGGTTGTACAGAGAAGCTGCCATGTAAGGAAGTTCCTTTTGAAGTCTGTCTCCTACTGTTATTTCCACAACTCAACACTTGGTGGATAGGAGGAGGAGGAGAAGGAGGAGGAGGGGGAAGAGGAATTAGAATGAGGTTAAGAAACATAGAAGACTGACGGCAGAAAAAGACCTCCTGGTCCATCTAGTCTGCCCTTATGCTATTAACTGTATTTTATCTTAGGATGGATCTATGTTTATCCCAGGCATGTTTAAATTTACTGTGGATTTACCAACCATGTCTGCTGGAAGTTTGTTCCAAGGATCTACTACTCTTTCAGCAAAATAATATTTTCTCAATTTGCTTCTGATCTTTCCCCCAACTAACTTCAGATTGTGTCCCCTTGTTCTTGTGTTCACTTTCCTACTAAAAACACTTCCCTCCTGAACCTTATTCCATCCTTTAACATATTTAAATGTTTTGATCATGTCCCCCCTTTCTCTTCTGTCCTCCAGACTATACAGATTGAGTTCATTAAGTCTTTCCTGATAAGTTTTATGCTTAAGACCTTCCACCATTCTTGTAGCCCGTCTTTGGACCCGTTTAATTTTATCCATATCTTTTTGTAGGTGAGGTCTCCAGAACTGGACACAGTATTCCAAATGTGGTCTCATCAGCGCTCTATGCAGCGGGATCACAATCTCCCTCTTCCTGCTTGTTATACCTCTAGCTATACAGCCAAGCATTCTACTCGCTTTCCCTACCGCCTGACCGCACTGTTCACCCATTTTGAGACTATTTTATTTATTGGATTTATTTATTGGATTTGTATGCCGCCCCTCTTCGTAGACTCGGGGCGGCTAATAATAATAATATAAAACATCATGTAAATCCAATACTAAAACTAATACTAAAACAATTTAAAAACCCTTATTTGTAAAACCAAACATACATACAAACAAACATACCATGCATACATTGTAAAGGCCTTGGGGGAAAGAGTATCTCAGTTCCCCCATGCCTGATGGCAGAGGTGGGTTTTAAGGAGCTTACGAAAGGCGAGGAGGGTGGGGGCAATTCTAATCTCCGGGGGGAGTTGGTCCCAGAGGGCCGGGGCCGCCACAGAGAAGGCTCTTCCCCTGGGGTCTGCCAAACGACATTGTTTTGTTGACAGGACCTGGAGAAGACCCACTCTGTGGGACCTAACTGGTCGCTGGGATTCGTGCAGCAGAAGGCGGTCTCATAGATACCCTGGTCCGGTGCCATGAAGGGCTTTATAGATGATGACCAACACTTTGAATTGTGACCGGAAATTGATTGGCAACCAATGCAGACTGTGGAGTGTTGGTGTAACATGGGCATATTTGGGAAAGCCCATGATTGCTCTCGCAGCTGCATTCTGCACGATCTGAAGTTTCCGAACACTTTTCAAAGGTAGCCCCATGTAGAGAGCATTACAGTAGTTGAACCTTGAGGTGATGAGGGCATGAGTGACTGTGAGCAGTGAGTCCCGGTCCAAATAGGGCTGCAACTGGTGCAGACTGTCAGGTTATTGCTTGTTTTCTTGCAAAATTTCATTACCCAGCTAGGTAACATCATGAGGGCTAAGAAGGGAATGAGATTTGTAGGGAGGAGGAGGAGGTGGAGGTGGAGGAGGAGGTGGAGGAGGTCCTTGGTGCTTGCTTGCTTGTGGACATTACATTACCTGTTGTGATTCCGTCCGAGGCCCCTCAGGGAACGGCTGATCTTCTGTCGGTTTCCTGCTCAGAGGGGGAGGATGAGGAACAGGAGGTGCAGGCAGACGAGGAGGAGGAATCCCAGGCTGAGGAAGAGGGGGAACAGCCAGAGGCCCCCGAGAGGGAGCTCTCCCCAGCAAGCAGCCTGGATTCCTTAGAGGAAAATGCACAAGCAATAATCGATCTGCGACAGAGAAGAGCAACACAAAGAAGGGACCAATTGGCTAGGTACTTTCAGCACTAAAGAGGCAACAGCTGGGTTTGGGTGTGGTGCTCTCTGGAAAGGCTAAAAGGCAGACCCACCCTTCCTGGCTTGTGGAGTATTATCTTTGGGAGTCCTGGGACCTGGCTGTGATCTTTGGCGTCTTGGAATTCTGGTTTGTGACTTTGAATACTGAAAACTTGGGGGGGAAAGGTGGGGGTCTTATGCTCTACAGTGGTGGGTGTGCCAGCAAGAAGTTTGCTGTATTGTCTGGACATCAGGACTCTGCTGTGAAGTCTCATAGCCTGCCTGTTGGGAAGAACAGGTTGTTCTTTGTGTTTATTTTTCAAGCTATAAAGTACTTTTGCTTTTACCAGCGTGTCTGGCTGTTTTTTCCAGTTGGTGTTGAGGTCTGGGGGAACCCAGACAGAACATTACCCAGCTAGGTAACCTCATCAATGCCCACCACCTCTGCTCTGCATTGCCTCAGTCTGTCTGCCTTCACAATAAGGCTGCCCTGTGAGTTCCTTTAAGGATGACCCGTTTCTTTTATTCACCTAACTGAGAGATCTTTCCAAAAAGTTGTTTAACAAGACTGAACAATCATTCTCATAAAGCCGAGGCTCCAAGGCCAGATAAATATTTGTTTCTCCTATCACAAGCCATTTAAGTCAAATAGGATCCTTTGCACTGAAGATTATCATTATATTTGATTACGCCTAGCAGCCAATTGGTAATTTAGTATTCCAGTCATAGCTGCACAGGCTGCAACTGTGCCAGTCCCTGTTTCTTTCCTGGATCTATCCTTAAAGGAGAATTTCCTTTCACTGCTGGGAGCCAAAAACAAGACCCACCAGCTCCAACGTTAGCCAACTTGGCAAGGAGGCAGGTTGGGATGTCAACTATTCTTGTTCTAGATTGGCCCGTTGTGTAAGGACACCAAGAGGTTGCTCAACAGATTGCGGTGTTGAATGTAGCCAGCTCGGTTTGAAAGAAAACCCTACAAAAGCGAAACTCACTTATCTAAAGCAGGTTGTACAGTATTGTCCCAGGGACGCGGTATGCAACAATTGCTTAGAAACATAGATACGAAGATGTCTGGTCCAAAGAACTCCACCATCTGCCCCACTAAACATTTATTGTTCTATCCATCTGTTGGCATTCCTCGGAGTGGGTGGATGGGGTGGAGTGTCAAAAGGTTCTATAGATTTATTGTGAAAAAACAGAGATGAGATTATGACTAGCCCACGGGCTCTTCTCTTTTACTAAACCCACCTTCCTGTTCGGTCTTTAAAAATCTCGCAATCTGGGCCAGTTCCTGACAACTGTTCTCCCAACGTGTTCTAGCTTTGGGCCAGCACTTATCAAATTCAATGGGACGTCTACCCCATCCCCTAACCCTGCTTAAAAAAAATTATTGTCACTGAAATTATGCAATTTAACAATTCAACTTCACATCAACCAGAAAGGGATTGTATAGATGCTGTTGCTCAGCTGTTCCTGTGCAATGTGTCTTATATTTGTTTGTTTCTTTTGTCAAGTATGTACTGGTGATATACATAGATATAATAATATACTGCTCAAAAAAATAAAGGGAACACTTAAATTTATTAATTGGATTTGTATGTCACCCCTCTCCAAGTCCTCAGAGAAGGGCAGCATACAAATCAAATCAAATTTATGTATGTATGTATGTATGTATGTATGTATGTATGTATGTATCTATGTATCTATGTATCTATGTATCTATGTATCTATGTATCTATGTATTTATTTATTTGTATGTATATATGTATGTATTTATTTGTTTATTTGTTTATTTATTTATTTAATTTGTATGCCGCCCCTCTCTGCAGACTCGGGGTGGCTCACAACAGTAACAGAAAAAAATATATAATACAAATTCAATAATTAGAAAGCTAAAAACCCATAATTTTAAAAAAACATGCACACAACATACCATACATAAACAGTATAGGCCTGGGGAAGATATTTCAGTTCCCCCATGCCTGACGGCAGATGTGGGTTTTAAGGAGTTTGCAGAAGGCAAGGAGGGTGGGGGCAGTTCTAATCTCAGGGGGGAGCTGGTTCCAGAGGGTCGGGGCCGCCACAGAGAAGGCTCTTCCCCTGGGACCCGCCAAACTACATTCTTTAGTCAACGGGAGCCGGAGAAGGCCAACTCTGTGGGACCTAATCGATCGCTGGGATTCGTGCAAATCAATCAATAAACAAACAAACAAACAACACAATATAACTCCAAGTAAATCAAACTTCTGTGAAATCAAACTGTCCACTTAGGAAGGAACACTGATTGACCATCAATTTCACATGTTGTCAGCACATTCAACTTTGTACAGAACAAAGTATTCAAGCAGAATATGTCATTCATTCAGATCCCAAGAGGTGTTCTTTGAGTGTTTCCTTTATTTATTTATTTTGAGCAGTGTATTTATATACATGATACTAGTAAAAGAGAAACATTAGGACAGGGGACGGAAGGCACACTGGTGCACTTATGCATGCCCCTTACTGATCTCTTAGGAATCGGAAGAGGTCAACAGTGGATAGTCTAAGGGTAAAGTTTTGGGGGTTAGGTGATGATACTACAGTCAGGTAGTGAGTTCCATGCATCAACTACTTGGTTACTAAAGTCGTATTTCCTGCAGTCGAGTTTAGAGCGGTTTACTTTAAGTTTCTATCTGTGGTGCACTCGTGTATTGTTATGGTTGAAGCTGAAGTAGTCGTTGACAGGGAGGACGTTGTAGCAGATGATTTTATGGGCTATGCTTAGGTCGTGGATTGTAATTCTAGTTGCATAGGGTGTTCTGTTGCGAGTGGAGGAGTGGAGGGCTCTTCTAGCAAAGTATTTAGAAAGCTTAGAACAACATCGCTTTAAACATGACCTAATCATAGTCCATAAAATCATCTGCTACAATGTCCTCCCTGTCAATGACTACTTCAGCTTCAACCACAACAACACATGAGCACACAGCAGATACAAACTTAAAGTAAACTGCTCCAAACTTGACTGCAGGAAATACAACTTTAGTAACTGAGTAGTTAACTCACTATCAGACTCTGTAGTATTATCACCTAACCCCCCCCCCAAAACTTTACCCTTAGACTATCCACTGTTGACCTCTCCCGATTCCTAAGAGGTCAGTAAGGGGCATGCATAAGTGCACCAGCGTGCCTTCAGTCCCCTGTCCTAATGTTTCTCTTTTACTAGTATCTGCTTGTAGGATATCTCCCTGCTTGTCCAAGGCAAATGAGACCGAATTTATATTTTGCTTGTGATAAAATAATATGTGTGGGAACAAGGTTTAGATTATTCTCCTTGCTAAACCATTTTATAAATGTCCAAGCTAAGGTCTGATCCGCTGTTGGGCTTTTTAAATGAGAACTAAAAATAGTAAAATCATTTGCCAGGCTATGTACATCAGCATGCTTGCAAGAGCAAGCTGGGTATTAATTTTCCAGCCAATTGCCAATGAGCACCTGTTTCTTCCGGCAATAACTATTATTTGCCTCCTTTCCTCCACACCTGCCCACATCATCGCTTTAGGCAACACCAGAGCAAAACAGGAAGCAATTTCTGCAAACAAATCTCTCCTTCCCTGCCTAAATGAACTCCTGCAGCTTTTAAATCTCTTCCTCTGCAAATGTTCCAAAACATGTATATTTAAGAAGGTACTTATCTCCCTATAGCATAAGCAAGCATGCTGTTTGGCTAGATAAAACTTTTTAAAGAGGATTAGACAATCTTTACGTTTTGGTCTCCGGCAAAGTAGAAGTTTGTTGCAATGTTGCGGGTAAGCAATAAGCAAAATAATAATAATATTTTTGGGGGGCACAATTTTTTATCCCTGGGTGCATTTCTACAGCTGTCCATTTCTGACGATTCAGAGTTTCTGCTTGTTTGTGTTTTCTAAGATAAATTGCGCTTTATAAGATAAATGGTTTAGGCTGCCATACTTTATCTTTCCATTGTTTTGCTTGGAGGTAGTTCCCACACCACCTTTTAAATGAAAATCTGAGAAGTGGACTTCATGAGGGTGGGGAAAATATTTACTGACCCCTCACATCCTGGACACAAATTGTTTCAACTCCTACCCTCAAAACGTCGCTACAGAGCCCTGCACACCAAGACAACTAGACACAAGAACAGTTTTTTCCCGAACGCCATCACTCTACTAAACAAATAATCCCCTCAACACTGTCAGACTTTCTACTAAATCTGCACTTCTATTCTACTAGTTTTTCTCATCATTCCTTTCACCCATTTCCTCCCATGTTGACTGTATGACTGCAACTTGTTGCTTATATCCTAAGATTTTTATTAATATTGCTTCTTCATTGCCTATTTGACCCCTATGACAATCATTAAGTGTTGTACCACATGATTCTTGACAAATGTATATTTTATTTTATGTATGCTGAGAGCATCTGCACCAAGACAAATTCCTGGTGTGTCCAATCACACTTGGCCAATAAGAAAATTCTATTCTATTCTATTCTATCTACATCCCATTATTGAATCGAGAAGCCTTAATAAGTGGGACAGAACACAAACTCCATTTAATTTTATTCAATTGTGTTTGTACAGAAACCATTACAATTAAATATACATTCATATTTCTCTCAGTAACTCTCTGGATGTTTTTAAGAGTTTCTCCTGAAATTTTTCCTGGTTTTAGAAACAAACTCCTCAAACCCCATTAAAACCTTGAATCCCATTCAAGGTTTTGAAGGGGCCACATTGGAATTCGGCTTTTGATTGATTGATTGATTGATTGATTGATTGATTGATTGATTTTAGAAAAACAAGAAATGATGATGTTCTATACTTCTGGGAAAAACATTGGTTCATACATTGTCGCAGACATCTTTAAAATTTGGAATCTAACGTTTCCAACTATCTCTATAGAAACAGACACATAAAATAGGCATTTGTTGTTGTTGTTTTCTGAAGGGGAAAAAATGGTCCAACTCCTTTCTTTTCTAACTAAAATTATAGAATTGAAACAACCTTCTGTGATTTGAAGCGCAGAAAAAATACGATAACATCAGGCTGTCTAGACACCCCTGGTCTCATAAAGCAGCAGGAATGAATGGCTGTGCTTCTTTAAAAGAAAAAAAAATCCAATTTTTGCAACCTACCTCTTTTACTCAATCTTCAACGCAAAAATCAAGAGGGTGAAGAAGTTTGTAGCGTTCAGGATGCCCCACAATGAGTAGTTCAACAACATGTGGAATAAATGTCCATTGCGTTGTCTAATCAATGCACTGTTGCAACCGGACATGCCTGCCAGGCATACCCCTCCTGATACAGGGTAGAGTGACCTTGACTCTTGGAGAAATTTGCCCATTTTTACCTACTGGGCTTCAGAAAGGCCTGTGCACATGTGCAGGGTCAGTGCAAGGGGGGTGCACAAGCATGGGGGGAGGGAAGGGGTGTTGGCACATGAACGCATGCTGGAACACCTCCATACACAGGATAACCCACATCCCACCCCCCAAATTGTGAACCTTTAGAAACATAGAAACATAGAAGACTGATGGCAGAAAAAGACCTCATGGTCTATCTAGTCTGCCCTTATACTATTTCCTGTATTTTATCTTAGGATGGATATATGTTTATCCCAGGCATGTTTAAATTCAGTTACTCTGGATTTACCAACCACGTCTGCTGGAGGTTTGTTCCAAGGATCTACTACTCTTTCAGTAAAATAATATTTTCTCATGTTGCTTTTGATCTTTCCCCCAACTATACCTTTCTTCTATTCCTATATCTCTCCTTCTATTCTTTCATGGATATGTTCTATTACTATATCTTTTTTCTATTCTTTCTTAGATATATTTTACTATGAGTATCTCCTCTATAACTTTCATCATGTATTTTACTATGTGTGTATATACACATACCCACTAAAACCCTCATTGTGTATTGGACTAACTAACTAACTAACTAAATAAATAAATAAATAAATAAATAAATAAACAAAAGAAAGGAGAGAGGGCGGGAGAGAAAAAGATAGAAGTGCGAAGGAAGGAGGGAAGGAGAAAGTGAGAGAAAGAGAGAAAGAGGGAGGGAGGGAGAGAGAGAAAGAGAGAGAGTCTTTGGATGCCTGAATGAAAGCCAAAATACAAATTTAATAAATAAATAAATGTCTCTATACCTCATTAAAAACTAGGCCAGTTGTAATTGATTTGATTTGAGGCATTGTGTAGGCATAACTTTAAAAAATCCATTATTCCCCAGTGATGTAGAGTTGCCTATGTATTATTGGCCTGCTGTCTGAAGAAGTTTGTTTTCATGGTGCCGCTTGATATATACATATATAGTCAAGAAGTAAAAGCCATTTTTTGCTCCTTTGACATTGGGTGAAACCATTAATTTCTTACCGCTAATCCCCCCTCAAGAATCTGTTGGGTAAGGCTCAGTAAAAACATTAAAACCCAACACTTCAAAGACTTCCTTAGCAAACCTGGGCCGTGTGCCAAGTTTATAATCAAAGTAAAAACCAGATTATTTTTCACATAGTTGCAGGTTTCGTAACAAGAGTTCCATGGAATTTCAGCTACCAATGACGAGGTACAAATTTTGAAAATGTGAGCTTCTTCAATGTTCAGCTTGAATTCATAACCTTTCTAAAGGCAAGAAACAACCATTAATCTGTGTAATTTGGATCTGATCTGTCTTCGTACCTCTTACTGGGTAGTTAAGCCCTAACCAGGGGATAAAATAGAAACATAGAAGACTGACGGCAGAAAAAGACCTCATGATCCATCTAGTCTGCCCTTATGCAATTTTCTGTATTTTATCTTAGGATGGATCTATGTTTATCCCAGGCATGTTTAAATTCAGTTACTGTGGATTTACCAACCACGTCTGCTGGAAGTTTGTTCCAAGCATCTACTACTCTTTCAGTAAAATAATATTTTCTCATGTTGCTTTTGATCTTCCCCCAAACATAAACTGTTTCAACTCCTACCCTCAAAACGTCACTACAGAGCACTGTACAGCAAGACAACTAGACACAAGAACAGTTTTTTCCCAAACGCCATCACTCTGCTTAACAAATAATTCCCTCAACACTGTCAAACTATTTACTAAGTCTGCACTACTCTTACTACTAGTTTTTTCTCATCATTCCTATCACCTATTTGCTCCCACTTATGACTGTATGACTCTAACTTGTTCCTTGTATCCTTAAGATTTTTATTAATATTGATTGTTTCCTCGTTGCTTATTTGACCCCTATGACAATCATTAAGTGTTGTACCTTATGATTTTTGACAAATGTATCTTTTCTTTTATGTACACTGAGAGCATCTGCACCAAAGACAAATTCCTTGTGTGTCCAATCATAGTTGGCCAATAAAGAATTCTATTCTGTTCAGTTGTGTTCTATTCTATTCTATTCATAGAAACATAGAAACATAGAAGACTGACGGCAGAAAAAGACCTCATGATACATCTAGTCTGTCCTTTACTATTTTCTGTATTTTATTTTAGGATGGATCTATGTTTATCCCAGGCATGTTTAAATTCAGTTACTGTGGATTTACCAACCACGTCTGCTGGAAGTTTGTTCCAAGGATCTACTACTCTTTCAGTGAAATAATATTTTCTCATGTTGCTTTTGATCTTTCCCCCAACTAACTTCAGATTGTGTCCCCTTGTTCTTGTGTTCACTTTCCTATTAAAAACACTTCCCTCCTGGACCTTATTTAACCCTTTAACGTATTTAAATGTTTCAATCATGTCCCCGCTTTCCCCTTCTGTCCTCCAGACTATACAGACTATTCTATTCTATTCTATTCTATTCTACTCTACTCTACTCTACTCTACTCTACTCTACTCTACTCTACTCTACTCTACTCTATTCTACTCTACTCTACTCTACTCTATATAAGTCTAAATGCTATTGCAATTATACTCCGAAAAATATGGTAGCTTGAAATAGATCTATACTAGTCTCCTTTTATTTCTTTGTCACTAAAACATAAATTTTAAAAAAATCACCCAATGGACTTCTACCCGATCTGGGACAATCCCAAGGTAGGCTTCTGCATTAACACATTTCACTTTTTTTAACCTTGATGTACACCGAGAGAGATTCAGACTGATGTTTGAATCCGAACTATTCCCTTCAACTCATGATTCAACGTGTTTGTGTAATTCATCTTAAACGCCTAGAAACACAACCATTACCTGCTTCTGAACGCAGCTGCCAATTTTTATTCCAGGTTGCCAAATCAACTCCTCTTAAAGGCAAACAAACAAAAGTGGGGAAGTAGAGCAGATGTACACAAATACTGTACTCAGTTCTTCCTACTCTATAATCCAGCTCCGCAAAGTATTTATAGAGGGCTCTGTAGCCACGGTCTACTGAATGCTTAAAGAAGAATTTTTCTAGCATCCCTCGCTGAGCTATGTGGGAAGGGAATAGCAATTCTCTCTCGAATTATCATTACTGGGACAAGAATTTAAATCAATTCAAATCAATTTCTATTCACTTCATCACAATGTGTAGCAAAGAGCTGCCCAAAGCTGACTGAGGTATTAGGGTACAGGGTACAGACAGAGAAAATCTTAGCTATAGAAACATAGAAGACTGATGGCAAAAAAAGACCTCATGGTCCATCTAGTCTGCCCTTATACTATTTCCTGTGTTTTATCTTTGGATGGATCTATGTTTATCCCAGGCATGTTTAAATTCAGTAACTGTGGATTTACCAACCACATCTGCTGGAAGTTTGTTCCAGGGATCTACTACTCTTTCAGTGAAATAATATTTTCTCATGTTGCTTTTGATCTTTCCCCCAACTAACTTCAGATTGTGCCCCCTTGTTCTTGTGTTCATATTCCTATTAAAAACACTTCCCTCCTGAACCTTATTTAACCCTTTAACATATTTAAATGTTTCGATCATGTCCCCCCTTTTCCTTCTGTCCTCCAGACTATACAGATTGAGTTCATGAAGTCTTTCCTGATACATTTTATGCTTAAGACCTTCCACCATTCTTGTAGCCCGTCTTTGGACCCGTTCAATTTTGTCAATATCTTTTTGTAGGTGAGGTCTCCAGAACTGAACACAGTATTCCAAATGTGGTCTCACCAGCGCTCTATATAAGGGGATCACAATCTCCCTCTTCCTGCTTGTTATACCTCTAGCTATGCAGCCAAGCATCCTACTTGCTTTTCCTACTGCCCGACCACACTGCTCACCCATTTTGAGACTGTCAGAAACCCCTTCTCTTCTGAAGTTTTTGCTAACACAGAACTGCCAATGCAATACTCAGATTGAGGATTCCTTTTCCCCAAGTGCATTATTTTACATTTGGAAACATTAAACTGCAGTTTCCATTGCTTTGACCATTTATCTAGTAAAGCTAAATCATTTACCATATTACAGACCCCTCCAGGAATATCAACCCTATTGCACACTTTAGAGTCATCGGCAAATAGGCTATGTAATTGCTAAAAGTCGAAAAACAACTTTATGGCACCTAATCAATTAATCCATCACCATATCTTGGCTAGAAAGCTCCAGATGACAACAAGATGTCAATTAAGGGGGAGAGTTTTCTGGGAATTTTTCCCCCCTCCCAACCAACTCATGGTAGTTTGGAATTCCTCAGAATAAGAGAGTTGGAAGGGACCTTGGAGGTCTTCTAGTCTGGCCTCCTGCTCAAGCAAGAGACCCTATACCTATATATACATATATATATGTTTTTTTTCTGTTGTGATACATATGATACATACACACACACACACACACATATATGTCACATGTTTTTTTGCTGAATTTGAAAATTAAGGGAGACTAGGATAGATCTATTTCAGCCTTATTTTGGCCTCATCAGCTAGCCATACCCACTGGGACTTGAACCTGCAACCTTTGCCTTATAAGGCAGAGAATTATCCTCTAGGCTACAGTATCCAATCCCTTCAGCTCTGCACCAGGGAAGGGTTACATATTTTTGTGTCGAATCACCCTGGTGTATTGAAGGAACATCCCAGCTCCTTATTTGCCACTTGGCCCAACCCAGGGCCATTTCTAAGGCAGTTAATTTTATTGATAGCTGACAATTCTATCTGTGTGTGTCACATGTTTTTTTGCTGAATTTGAAAATTGATCTATTTCGGCCTTATTTTGGCCTCATCAGCTAGCCATACCCACTGGGACTTGAACCTGCAACCTTTGCCTTGTAAGGCAGAGAATTATCCTCTAGGCTACAGTATCAGTATATATATACGATGGTCTTGGTATATTCGGGTTTCTTCCCATGTAGGATTTGGAAATTTCTGGCGATGTTTCGACGAGGTCCCACTCGTCATCTTCAGGCTGGTGTTTCTGTCCTTGTTCTAGGGCGAACACAGCGAGACCTGAGCTGCCTTCCTTCTATAAATACTGGTGGCTGGGTGTGGTTTGATGGTTCAGCAATTGCCTGCTGTGTAGAAACTTCCTGGTGAGTCAGTGGGGTAACACCTGGGGTCATTGATGTAACTGAGGTATGCTGATTAGTTAATGGTTGTAGACTAGGCGTAATATCCTGAGTAGTTGGAGCTTGCAGACTACTTGATTGTTTTACAATGTGTGTTCTGAGTCTGGTTTCAGTTTCTATGGCTGGGATATGTTTGAGGGCTGGTTTCCAGATGTCTGGTAGGCGGGAGGTATCATCCCGCTTGTTCATATTTTGGGGATGTTTTTCTATCTCGAAGCCATCTTGGTCAGAGGAGTCTTCATCATCAGATTCCACCGGGAGCAAAACAGGCCTGCGGCATGTGGATGTCTCCCCCACATCCACAGTCCTTGGGGCAGGAGCTGGGCCAGAGCTAACCACAACACTGACCATACCCTTAGGTGCCCATCACTGCCCCTAGTCCTTCTTTTCATTAAACTAGTTGTAGTTCCTACAACCGTTCTTCGTATGTTTCACCCTCTGTCTCCTAATCTTTGTTGCTTTTCCCTGCATTCTTTCTAATGTTTCAACATGGTTCTTATATTTTGGTGACCCAAACTGGATGCACTATCCCAAGTGCGGTTTCACCAAGCCAACATAAAATGGTAGCATCACTTCTCAGGATCCTGATTCGATCCCAGCCACTTCTGAATGAACTTTGAGTGCCCACCAAGCTTTTCATCCTAAAATCTTTGCATAGCTCCAATACGTAGTTGACAAGACAAATAAATGAATAAATAAATAAAAATAAACCACTGTGCCCCCAAAGTAAAGATGTTAAGGATATCTGTGCCGCGCCACTAATCTGCCTTATCAGACAGGATTGAGGGAAGAGCCCAGGAGACTGAATTATCTCTTGGCTTAATTTCTGTTTGCAAGGTTCAAAAGGAAGGTTAAGCCGTGGAAAAATAATAGTAAGTCTTGTAAATACTTCGGCAGCTTAACTCATTTTGGGGTGGGCTTCTCCACCCCCACCCCCTTTGCAAACCCCTGTGCCGAAGGAGCTTAAAAACTCTCCTTTAAGGAAAAGCAAATAAAATGAACTGGGCCATGACAAGACCATGACATCACCATTGGCAAGAAATTGGAAATCTGGAGACGCGAAGGAGGGAAGCCCTGCCTGGAAAGATCAAACAATAATAATCACGTTTAGCGTTGATATGACATTTTGAGGGGTTCGAAAGGCTTCACGCCTGTTTTTCTAGCGATGCTCAGGAAAACCAATGTTCTACAGCTGTTAGATGCAAGGATCACATTTGGTCTTCTTCAGGCTACTTTGGTGTGACTAGTTTAGACCGGCTGCTTGAGAAATTGTGGGTATAAATTTTTTATTGTTTTTCACACCTTACAGAGATCCCAATTTACATACCTCAAATTAATTGCCCACCCCTGCCCTGGAGGCTCTCTGGAAGCCAAAAAGCAGCTGGACAGCACACACGTGCACATTGGAGCTGAGCTAGGACAACGGCTCATGTGCAAGCAGAAATGGCTCCTTCATCACAATGCCAATTTATTTATTCATTCATTTATTCATTCACTCATTTATTTATTGGATTTGTATGCCACCCCTCTCCGCAGACTCGGGGCGGCTAACAATAGTGATAAAAAACAGCATGTAATAATCCAATACTAAACAACTAAAAAAAACCCTTATTATAAAACCAAACATACATACAAACATACAATGTGTAAATTGTAAGGCCTAGGGGGAAAGAATATCTCAATTCCCCCATGCCTGATGGCAGAGGTGGGTTTTAAGAAACTTACGAAAGGCAAGGAGGGTGGGGGCAATTCTAATCTCTGGGGGGAGTTGGTTCCAAAGGGCCAGGGCCGCCACAGAGAAGGCTCTTCCCCTGGGTCCCGCCAAACAACATTGTTTAGTTGACGGGACCTGGAGAAGACCCACTCTGTAGGACCTAACTGGTCGCTGGGATTTGTGCAGCAGAAGGCGGTCCCTGAGATAATCTGGTCCGGTGCCATGAAGGGCTTTATAGGTCATAATCAACACTTTGAATTGTGACCGGAAACTGATCAGTTGATGATCTACTGACCACTGGCACTGCTTGTTCTCTTCTTCTGGCTTCCCACTACAAAACAGGAATACCAACTTCTCCTATTAAAATTCCCCGCGAGAGCTAAGTGCCTTGTAACCTTACTTTCTGGATAACCCTCATAATTGGCGCAATTGATGAATGGAAGAGAATCCAATCTAAAGGAATGGAACAGGTCATATTTATTTATTTCAATTGATTTTGTCACGTACCTCGATGGTAGCTTGCAACTCCTCCAAAGTATCAGGAGGGGCTTCCTTGATTAATGCCTTTCTCTGATACATTGGAGGCCCAAACTGGATTCTTTGATTGTACATGAATTAATTACGATGGAATTTTAATGTTGCACTGGGCTGAGAAAGAACCATTGGCCAGAATTCTAATCAGAAAGCTTTTATTGCTGTATTTAGGGTATGTTTATTGCAAAAGGGAGTAACTTATGAAGATCTCTTGCATCGAAGAAATCAAACACTGCATTGGGAAAACTAGCGAAGCAGAGGGGGAATCTAAAGTCTAATTTTCTTTAGGCAATTATAAATAAAGAGTGCAGAGATGAACAACAAAGAGATCTGGAGGCTAAAAGCTACGATGAACAGCTAAGGGAACTAGGTTTGTTCAGCTTAATGAAGAGAAGACCAAAGGGAGACATGATAGCTGCCTTCCAATACTTGAAGGTTGGCCACGCGGAAGAGGGTGTAGATTTATTCTTCAAAGCACCTAAGGCCAGCAATAGATGGACACTCAACAGAGGGAGACCCAACCTGGAAATAAGGAGGAATTTCCTGACAGTGAGAACGATTCAGCAGTGAAACAGCTTGTCTCTTGGAGTTATGGGTGATTCATTACTGGACGTATTCAAGAACAGATTGCGCAACCATTCGTATGAGGATTTGGGGATTGGACTAGAAGACCTCCAAGGTATCTTCCAACTCTATGATTCTATGATTCCATGATACCATGGTTCCATGATTTCATAATAGCATGATTCCAAACCATAGTTCCATAATTTCATAACTTCATGATTCCATGAAACAATACTTCCATAATTCTATTATTCTATAATTTTATGATTCCATGATACCGCAATTCCATGATTTCATAATTTCATGATTCTATACCATTGTTCCATGAGTACATAATTCCATGACTCTATGATACCAAAGTTCCATAATTCTATGATTCTACAATTCTATAATTTTATGATTCCATGATACCATGGTTCCATAATTTCGTAATTCCATGATTCTATAATTTTATTTCCGTGATACCATGGTCCCATGATTCCACAAGTCCACGATTCTATACCATTCCATAAATTCATAATTCCATGATTCTATAATTTTACGATTCCATGATACCATTGTTTCATAATTTCATAATTCCATGAATCTATGACTTTATAATTTTATGATTCCATGATACCATGGTTCCATGATTTCATAATTCCATGATTCTATACCATCATTCCATAAATTCATAATTCAATGATTCTATGATTTTAGGATTCCATGATACCATGGTTCTATAATTTCATTGCTCCATGATTCTACAGTTCTATAATTTTATGATTCCATGATTTCACAATTCCATGATTTCATAATTTCATGATTCTATACCATTGTTCCATGAGTACATAATTCCATGACTCTATGATACCAATGTTCCATAATTCTATGGTTCTACAATTCTATAATTTTATGATTCCATGATACCCTGGTTCCATGATTTCACAATTTCATGATTCCATGATACCATCATTCCATAAATTCATAATTCCATGATTCTACAATTCTATAATTTTTTGATTCCATGATGCCAGGGTTCCATAATCTCATAATTCCATGATTCTATAATTTTATTTCCATGATACCATGGTCCCATGATTCCACAAGTCCACGATTCTATACCATTCCATAAATTCATAATTCCATGATTCTATAATTTTATGATTCCATGATACCATTGTTTCATAATCTCATAATTCCATGATTCTATAATTTTATTTCCATGATACCATGGTCCCATGATTCCACAAGTCCACGATTCTATACCATTCCATAAATTCATAATTCCATGATTCTATAATTTTATGATTCCATGATACCATTGTTTCATAATTTCATAATTCCATGAATCTATGAGTGTATAATTTTATGATTCCACGATACTATGATTCCATGATTTCATAATTCCATGATTCTATACCATCATTCCATAAGTTCATAATTCAATGATTCTATGATGCCATGATACCATGGTTCTATAATTTCATAGCTCCATGATTCTATCATTCTATGATTTTTGGATTCCCTGATTATATGGGGCACCATTCCTGCGTCCTAAAACATCCCCAAGCATCCCAACAACAACCCCAACATCCCATGGCATCATTCCCATGATCCACATTATGACTTGTGCTGTCTGCTTCCCCTATTTTGAAAGTCTGCACCGCCATTCTCTCCCTTCCTACATATTATATCAGCAGGGGCTCCCGAGCACCGCAATCTGCCTTTATATTTCAGCCTCTCTCTCTTTTTTTCCTTTTCTCAAGACTGAATTTTAAACAACAAAAGCAAATCTTGCAAACGAGGTACAAATCACTCCCTGAATATTCAGAGTTTTCTGATGTGTAGCTGGAGGTGTCAGAATTAATTAGCTATTAAAGAAATTATAGCGGTTGCCATCAGAACAAGGTACGGATTCTTTTTGCAGGTTTTTCCGATCGAGGCAAGAAACCTCGGCTTTCTCCCCCACCCCACCCCTACAATGAAAACAGAAAACAGCTTAATTGTTCCCATTACATCCTCCAGTCACCTCTGTCATGCTCCTTTTGATTCAGTGACTTGCTAGGATTTACCCATTGGCACAATAGATATTTTTAGCTGCATTGTGAGTTTTTGACTAAAACTCACTGGCGCATATAAATTATCCATTTCAACATTGATTTGAAAATAATAATATAGAGCGCCTCAGCAGAGTGTCAAAGAAAGAATCAAATGAGTTGTTCTTGTAACCATAATTGCAGCCAGTGGGTTATGGAAGGAAGATATTCCTAAATATTAAGCAGCAGAAACGAAACGTCAGACGAAGCTGCTTCGTCCATTTATGGGGGAGGCAGAGAAAAATAACCCCATGCCCTCTATTATAAGGAGAAGGTTGCTAGGAGGGATGAGTGGACGATGAAAGTCCATAACTATCTTCTGGAAAGCAAGATTCCTGATGCAACCAATCTGCCTAGTAATTTGAAAAACAGAATTGGAAAGCTGGTATGGTCTCCTAGTTTTATATTTATTTATTTATTTATTTTGTCAAATATGAATTGGTAATATACAAAGATATAACAATGTTTATATACATTATTTATTTATTTATTTTATTTATTTAGATTTGTATTTAGATTATACCTAGTAGGAGAGAAACAATAGGACAGGGTACGGTAGGCACGCTGGTATACTTATGCATGCCCCTTACTGACCTCTTAGGAATCTGGAGAGGTCAACAGTAGATAGGCTAAGGGTAAAGTTTTGGGTGTTAGGTGATTAGATTAGATTTATTGGATTTATATGCCGCCCCTCTCCGCAAACTCGGGGCGGCTCACAACAATAATAAAAAACAGTACATAATAACAAATCCAATGCCCACCAATCTAATTACAATTTAAAATTAATAAATTCATAAAAACAGTCCCAATAAATATAAAAAACAGGCACACAGTCAATCAGTCAAATGGCAAAAACAACATGGGCAAGGGGGAGATGTTTTAGTTCCCCCATGCCTGACGGCAGAGGTGGGTCTTAAGGAGTTTACGAAAGGCAGGGAGTGTGGGGGCAATCCTAATCTCAAGGGGGAGCTGGTTCCAGAGGGTCGGGGCCCCCACAGAGAAGGCTCTTCCCCTGGGTCCCGCCAGACGGCATTGTTTAGTCGACGGGACCCGAAGAAGGCCGACTCTGTGGGACCTAACCGGTCACTGGGATTCGTGCGGCAGGAGGCAGTCCCGAAGATATTCTGGTCCGGTGCCATGAAGGGCTTTATAGGTCATAACCAACACTTTGAATTGTGATACTACAGAGTCAGGTGGTGAGTTTCATTCATCAACCGTTTGGTTACTAAAGTCGTATTTCCTGCAGTCAAGTTTGGAGCGGTTTACTTTAAGTTTGTATCTGTTGTGTGCTCATATGTTGTTGCGGTTGAAGCTGAAGTAGTCGTTGACAGGAGGGACCTTGTAGCAGATGATTTTATGGGCTATGCTTAGGTCGTGTTTAAGGCGACGTAGTTCTAAGCTTTCTAATTCTGTTGCAAGTGGAGGACGGGAGGGCTCTTCTAGTAAAGTATCTCTGGACATTTTCTAGAGTGTTTATGTCCGAAATGAGGTGTGGGTTCCAGACAGATGAGCTGTATCCAAGGCGAAAGTTTTGTATGATCTGGTTAGTAGTGTGAGATTATTGGAGCAGAAGCTATGTAGGATTAGGTTAACAACTCTTGAAGCCTTTTTGGCTTAGGTTAATCTTGGCACTTGAACCCCAAAACTAAACTGAATGAAAAGGTGGGCAGGGCATGCCTCAGAAACTGGATCTTTCGGAGAGCCACTTGCGATCATGGGATCCTCTCATTGTAAGTCTGGCCCTGCATACTTCTACATCAGCGGTCCCCAAACTACGGCCCGGGGGCCGGATGCGGCCCGCCGAGGCAATTTATCCGGCCCGCGGCAGCCCACAAGATTTTATCAATAGATATAATAAGCTCCTGAATCTCCTGTCAACTCACCGCGGTCTGCTGCTGAGCGAGGAGGCGGTACAGAGGCAAGGGGCAGGGAGGATAGGAGCGAGATAGAGAGAGAGGGAGAGAGAGAAAGAGGGAGAGATACAAAGAGGGAGAGAGAAAGAGAATGAGTGAGAGAATGAGAGAGAGGGACAGAGAAAGAAAGAGAGAGAGGAAGAGGGAGAGATAGAGAGGAAGAGAGAAAGGTGGATAGATGGAAAGAGTGAGAGAGAGAGAGAAAAGAGAAAAATGAGAAAATGATGGAGAGAAAACGAGGGAGAGGAAAATGAAACAAATGAGAGAGAAGGAAGAAAAGAGAGAGGGAAGAGAGAAATGGAGAGGAAGGAGGGAGGGAAGGAAGGAAGGAGAAATGGAGGGAGTTTGTTGATTTAAGTTTAAATTTACTTGTTAATAAAGAAGTATAAATTACTTTATTACTTAATTATTTAATTACTTCTTTATTTTAAATATTGTATTTGTTCCCATTTTGTTTTTTACTTTAAATAAGATTTGTGCAGTGTGCCTAGGGATTTGTTCATAGGTTTTTTTTATAGTCCGACCCTCCAACAGTCTGAGGGACAGTAAACTGACCCCCTGTGTAAAAAGTTTGGGGATCCCTGTTCTACATGATACCTCAGCACATTTGGCTCCTATGTTTATCTCGCCAGGCTATGGAATGGGGGCAGCAAATCCTTTTTTCATTTTCAGACTTCAGACGTGTGCCAAAATAGCACCATGTAATTAATGGCAATAATGTATTCTTATACTTATATTAAATTTTAATTACAGGGTTAGTTGGGAGAATCCATTCAGGCAGGTGTAATGAAGACTTCCTCATGGACCGCTTGAAAGCAAGTAGAATGCCTGGCTGCATAGCTGGAGGTATAACAAGCAGGAAGGGGGAAGATTTGCGACGTGGTGAGATTGCGATGGGATGTGTCACCAGGGGTGTTGGCAGCCCCTGCTTCCAAACATCTCAGAAGAGAAGCTGAGCTTCTTTTCCCCTTCCACATAAAAATATCTCAGCGATCCTGAAGGAATAAAATATGAAGCCTTTCAAAGAACTGTATAACCCCAGGATCAAGGCCGACGGGAGTAATAACTGTATATCTCTCTCCAGAAGGCAGAGAGGGTTGCTGCCCTCTGACTCAAAAGAACAATCAGAGAGTCGCCACTAAATCATAGAGGTGCCTAAAAGAGGTAACATAATTTTTTTCTGGAGGACAAAGGAAGGCAGGAAATTATCATTAAAGCTGCCCAGATTACTCTGCATTCCAGAACAGCACTATAACGTACGAGCTGAGCACAAAGCCAATGGTGTTTTTCAATATGCATTTTCACACCTTTTCCCGTGAAGCACAGGGGCCCATATTGGTTCTCTGTATCAAAGCCAGACAAGAAGAGGGAAGCTGTGATTTGTTACGGCTATGCTTATATGGCTGCCAGGTTTCAATCACAATTTATGTTCGAGGGGAGATCGTAAAACTGTGATGCTTTGCCCTGGAAGAATAAACTGATGGTGTCTTTTTCAGGGTTCTGGAGGAGGAGCAGGAGGAGGAAGGAGAGAGAGAAGGAAGAGGAGGAGGAGGAGGAGATGGAAAAGGAGCAGGAGGAGGAAGGAGAGGGAGAGAGGAGAGGGAGAAGTAAGAGGAGGAGAAGGAGGAGGAGGAAGGAAATGGAAGGAGAGAGAGGAGGAGAAGGAGGAGAAGGAGGAGGAGAGCAGGAGAGGGAAGGAGGGAGGAGAGGGAGGAGGAGGGAGAGGGAAGGAAAGAGGAAAGAAGGTGGAGGAGGAAAAGAAGGAAGAGGAAGGGAGGAGGAGGAGGAGGAAGAAGAAGGAGGAGGACAAGGAAGAGGAGGAGGATGAGGAGGAGGGAGGGAGAGAGGAGAAAGAGAAGGAAAAGAAGGAGGAAGGAAGAAGGAGGAGGAGGGAGAGGGAGGGAGAGAGGAGAGGGAGAAGGAAGGAAGGAAGGAAGGAAGCGAGGGAATCCACTCTCATTATAGAAGGAAAAAAAGAACTTTATAAGTTTTCTGCAGGATCCAAAAATCTGATCCAGGATAGCAACATAAAGCCCAGAAGGCAATCACATTCATCAGCCAACATACAATTTTGAATTGAAACTCCCACCAATAATTAGTCCAAAAGTTTGGAGGATGGGAGAGAGAGGGGGGGGAGAGAGAGAAAGAGCGAGAGAGAGAGAAAGAAAGGGAAGGAGGGAGGGAGAGAGAGGGGGAGAGAGAGGGACAGAAGGAAAGAAGAAAGGAAGGAGGGATGGAGGGAGGGAAAGAAGGAAGGGACAAAAGACGGGAGGAAAGGAGGGAGGGAGTACCAGGTTCCTTCTAAAAGGAATATCTGGCTGAAGAAGTATTTCTGACGTAGCATGTATTTCAGGAACACGAAAACTGCTCTCCATTCTTCAGTCTTAACAATTTAGCACTATCACTTTAATAAAGTTTGGCATTGCTTAAGAGATTATCCGAGTAGATTTCACTATTCCTCTGGCACAGGAGAACCGTCCCCCAGTTGCAGAGGGATGGAAAAGACCAATTAAAGTTTGCTTTCGGTGACAACGGTCTTTAGCACCCCTCCGTCTTTCATTCACTCTGCTTTCCAATTTGATCCAAACCGAAAGTGCAATTTTTAAAGCTCGGGATTCTCCCCCCACACACATAGTTAAATGGCTCCCCGGCTTCCGCAAAGCTCTCTGGACATCGCTGTATGCTACGTGCATGATGGATGCTTTTAATTCTACATTCTCCTACTGCCTTTGAAGTTGTTTTGACATCAATAAGAGCACGTAGCTGAATTAAATCAATGCCGCATCCCCTTCTTCGCTGCAGCTTCGATGTCCACAGAGTATAAGGGTTTGCGTCAAGGAAAATTCAGATGGGGACGAACAAAACACCCTGAAAATGAAACTAAAAAAAAAATCCTCCGCAATACAGCGGGATGAAAAAGGAAGCGCTATGCGCTATGGCAGTGATGGCGAACCCACCTCTGCCATCAGGCATGGGGGAATTGAGATATTCTTTCCCCCTAGGCCTTACAATTTACGCATGGTATGTTTGTATGTATGTTTGGTTTTGTAATAAGGGTTTTTTTTAGTTGTTTAGTATTGGATTGTTACATGCTGTTTTTTATCACTGTTGTTAGCCGCCCCGAGTCTGCGGAGAGGGGCGGCATACAAATCCAATAAATAAATAAATAAATAAATAAAATCTGTGCCTGACTTCACGGAGAACTCTTCAAAGTGTTGATTATGACCTATAAAGCCCTTCATGGCACCGAACCAGATTTTCTCCGGGACCGCCTTCTGCTGCACGAATCCCAGTGACCAGTTAGGTCCCACAGAGTTGGCCTTCTCCAGGTCCCGTCAACTAAACAATGTTGTTTGGAGGGACCCAGGGGAAGAGCCTTCTCTGTGGCGGCCCCGGCCCTCTGGAACCAACTCCCCCCAGAGATTAGAATTGCCCCCACCCTCCTTGCCTTTCGTAAGCTTCTTAAAACCCACCTCTGCCATCAGGCATGGGGGAATTGAGATATTCTATCCCCCTAGGCGTTTACAATTTATGCATGGTATGTTTGTATGTATGTTTGGTTTTATAATAAGGGGGTTTTTTTAGTTGTTTAGTATTGGATTGTTACATGTTGTTTTTTATCACTTTTGTTAATTAATTGGCATTGTGATGAAGGTTAGAGATGAGCGTCCTCATTCCGTTTCCCTCCAAGTGTGATGTACCTCAATGGTAACTTGCAACTCCTCCAAAGTATCAGGAGGGCCTTCCTTGGTTTTGTAGACCACCCCTGCACCTAGGAATCCTTAGCTTTAGAAACATAGAAACATAGAAGTCTGACGGCAGAAAAAGACCTCATGGTCCATCTAGTCTGCCCTTATACTATTTTCTGTATTTTATCTTGGGATGGATATATGTTTATCCCAGGCATGTTTAAATTCAGTTACTGTGGATTTATCTACCACGTCTGCTGGAAGTTTGTTCCAAGGATCTACTACTCTTTCAGTAAAATAATATTTTCTCACGTTGCTTTTGATCTTTCCCCCAACTAACTTCAGATTGTGTCCCCTTGTTCTTGTGTTCACTTTCCTATTAAAAACACTTCCCTCCTGGACCTTATTTAACTCTTTAACATATTTAAATGTTTCGATCATGTCCCCCCCCTTTTCCTTCTGTCCTCCAGACTATACAGATTGAGTTCATTAAGTCTTTCCTGATACGTTTTATGCTTAAGACCTTCCACCATTCTTGTAGCCCGTCTTTGGTGGAAGGTCTTAAGCATAAAACGTATCATTGTGTGGGGGGGGGGGTTGCCTCTTTGGGGGATGAAAATTGTCAGCTTGTGATTGAATTTTTTTAAAAAAGGAATAGGTAAGTCCACCTTGTGCAATATAAGGTCATCAGCTGTATGAGAAAGACGCCGGATGTTTCCTGAATTCAAATGCAAAACTGACCTTTCCTTCTTCACGTGCAGTGGTATATTAGAGGTATAACACGCAGGAAGAGGGAGATTATGATCCCGCTATATAGAGAGCTGGTGAGACCCCATTTGGAGTACTGTGTTCAGTTCTGGAGACCTCACCTACAAAAAGATATTGACAAAATTGAACGGGTCCAAAGACAGGCTACAAGAATGGTGGAAGGTCTTAAGCATAAAACGTATCAGGAAAGACTTAATGAACTCAATCTATATAGTTTGGAGGACAGAAGGAAAAGGGGGGACATGATCGAAACATTTAAATATGTTAAAGGGTTAAATAAGGGCCAGGAGGGAAGTGTTTTTAACAGGAAAGTGAACACAAGGACAAGGGTACACAATCTGAAGTTGGTTGGGGGAAAGATCAAAAGCAACATGAGAAAATATTATTTTACTGAAAGAGTAGTAGATCCTTGGAACAAACTTCCAGCAGACGTGGTAGATAAATCCACAGTAACTGAATTTAAACATGCCTGGGATAAAATAGATCCATCCTAAGATTAAAAAAAATACAATGGCCCATCAGCGAGATGTACCAGCAGTTGTAACGACGATCTGCATTATTATTTTTTTAGGAAAAAAATCCTTTCGGGACACAAAGGTCACACCTCAGAAGTAATCAAAACTTCAGGCAGATCAAGGCGATTGGGCCTGAGAACCTCACTTTGTGTTCTAAATAAGCACAATGCAAAACAATCAGATCCTTTTTCCAGGCCATTTCTCTTAATAAATAGATGGAAACACTTGCCAGCAGGCGAGTACCAGGTTGGAAATTGAAAACAGTGCAAGGCAAAGGCATCGCTTTGAGACCAATGCAACAACGCCCCTCCTTTCACGTTGTTCATATAAAACACCATTTTTAAAAACCCAGTGCAAAATATTTTTTGGGTGGTGGGAGGTATAAGTACTGGGGTTGACCTATTTTCCGAAGCACCTGAAGTTCAGACACAGAATCATCATCATCATTTCTTTATTTATTTATTTTATTTATTCAATTTTTATGCCGCCCTTCTCCTTAGACTCAGGGCGGCTTACAACATGTTAGCAATAGCACTTTTTAACAGAGCCAGTCTATTGCCCCCACAATCTGGGTCGTCATTTGACCCACCTCGGAAGGATGGAAGGCTGAGTCAACCTTGACTCGGTGATGAGATTTGAACCACTGACCTTCAGATCTACAGTCAGCTTCAGTGGCCTGCAGTACAGCACTCTACCTGCTGCGCCACCCTGGCTCTTATGTTATCATGTTTTAATGACCCCATAATCTTTTGTGCGGTGGAGTTGGGCAACCGAATGGAGCGGGATTTAACTGGCCGGATGCCCATCCGGTCACCAATGCGGAGTTTTGTTCAGCAGATATATTCTCATCGTGCCCAGAGAGAGAAATAGCTGCCTCTAACTAGGATCGAACTCACAGCGCCCCTGACTGTGAGGCGAGAGATCCATTGTACCACTTGAAGGCCAGATAAGGAATAATGGATGAAAACTGATCAAGGAGTGATTCAGCCTAGAAATAAGGCGGGATTTTCTGACAGTGAGAACCATCAACCAACTGAACAGCTTTGCTTCAGAAGTTGTGGGAGATTCATTAGAATGGAGTGGCATAAGGAATAGAATAGAATAGAATAGAATAATGGGATAGGATAGGACGGGAATAGAAGAAAAGAGGATAGGATAGGATAGGATAGGGATAGGAGAGAATAAGAAAGAATAGAATAGAACAGAACAGGAATAGGTATAACAAGCAGGAAGATGGAGATTGTGATCCCACTATATAGAGTGCTGGTGAGACCACATTTGAAATACTGTGTTCAGTTCTGGAGACCTCACCTACAAAAAGATATTGACAAAATTGAACGGCTCCAAAGACGGGCTACAAGAATGGTGGAAGGTCTTAAGCATAAAACGTATCAGGAAAGACTTAATGAACTCAATCTGTATAGTCTGGAGGACAGAAGGAAAAGGGGGGGACATGATCGAAACATTTAAATATGTTAAAGGGTTAAATAAGGTTCAGGATGGAAGTGTTTTTAATAGGAAAGTGAACACAGGAACAAGGGGACACAATCTGAAGTGAGTTGGGGGAAAGATCAAAGGCAACATGAGAAAATATTATTTTACTGAAAGAGTAGTAGATCCTTGGAACAAACTTTCAGCAGACGTGGTTGGTAAATCCACAGTAACTGAATTTAAACCTGCCTGGGATAAACATATATCCATTGTAAGATAAAATGCAGGAAATAGTATAAGGGCAGACTAGATGGACCATGACGTCTTTTTCTGCCGTCAGTCTTCTATGTTTCTATGTTTCTAATAGGAGAAAAAAGAATAGGATAGGAATAGGAACAGGAGATCAGATAATAAGAATGAATGGAATGGAATGGAATAGAGCAGAGCAGAGCAGAACAGAACAGAATAGAATAGAACCGAATAGAATTTTTTATTGGCGAAGTGTGATTGGACACACAAGGAATTTGTTTGTGGTGCATATGTTCTCAGTGTACATAAAATAAAAGATAAATTCATCAACAATCATAAGGTACAACACTTAATGATAGTCTGGCTACAAATAAGCAATCCAATCATATTAGGAACCAGTCAATATAAATTGTAAATTTATCACTGGACATTTTCAGGAAGACATTGGATTGGCATCAGTCAGAAATGGCTTGGGTGGGGGGGTCAGACTAGATGACCTACAAGGTCCCTTCCAACTCTGTTATTCTGCTATGCATCTTGCATCTGTATCCTGGGGTGGAGGGGAAGGTGGGCCAGATTGATTTCCGTGCCCTAAAATGAAACTCTGCAACCCGGCATGACCATCGCAAATCGACTTTCGGTTCTCTCTCCTTTCCGTGAGAAAACACATCGTCCTGCAGTGATGCAAAGCATCTCATTAGCTTCTGAGAGATTCACTTCACTGCAGCACCACAGCGCTGCCAGCCAGCCGGCGTGCGTTCCTAGTGTGTGCGTTCTCCTTGACACAAGTTCAAATCTATCACACACGTCGTTCCCAGTGGAAATAATTCCCTGCGCAAATGTATTTGTCACGAGTGAAATGAGCTGAAGTGGCCGCCGGCAGTGGAATCTTAGCTTCCCGCACCGAGCGGGTGATTGGCACCTATCAACGGAGAATGTCACTTTTTAAAAGCTGCCCTTGGACGGGACATCATCCTCAATCAAAGCGGCGGCTGGATGACAGGAAAATTAGAAAAACATCTGCAGCAACCTTGGCTTAACACATCAAGAAAGCCAAATGTTGCTAAAGCAGATTCTAAATAGAATAGAATAGAATGGAATTTTTATTGGCCAAGTGTGATTGGACACACAAGGAATTTGTCTTGGTGCATATGCTCTCAGCGTTCATAAAATAAAATATACATTTGTCAAGAATCATGTGGTACAACACTTAATGATTGTCATAGGGGTCAAATAAGCAATGAAGAAGCAATATTAATAAAAATCTTAGGATATAAGCAACAAGTTACAGTCATACAGTCAACATGGGAGGAAATGGGTGATAGGAATGATGAGAAAAACTAGTAGAATAGAAGTGCAGATTTAGTAGAAAGTCTGACAGTGTTGAGGGAATTATTTGTTTAGTAGAGTGATGCCGTTCGGGAAAAAACTGTTCTTGTGTCTAGTTGTCTTGGTGTGCAGTGCTCTGTAGCGACATTTTGAGGGTAGGGGTTGAAACAATTTGTGTCCAGGATGTGAGGGGTCAGCAAATATTTTCCCCGCTCTCTTTTTGACTCGTGCAGTATACAGGTCCTCAATGGAAGGCAGGTTGGCAGCAATTGTTTTTTCTGCAGTTCTGATTATCCTCTGAAGTCTGTGTCAGTCCTGTTGGGTTGCAGCACCAAACCAGACAGTTATAGAGGTGCAGATGACAGACTCAATGATTCCTCTGTAGAACTGTACAGAGGAATCATTGAGTCTGTCATCTGCACCTCTATAACTGTCTGGTTTGGTGCTGCAACCCAACAGGATCGACACAGACTTCAGAGGATAAAACAGCTCTAGTTTTGTCCCCACAAGGTTATATCCGTTCCAGCTCTTTCGTGCTGATGCTTTCTGTTGTTGTTGTTGTTTACAAAGCTCACGCTGGTTTATTTCCCAAGATAACAACATTCCCCTCTTTGGTTGAGCGATTTGTTGATCTGAGAACTGAGTGGATCAGTTGTAACAAAATAACTCTGCAAGTTAGAAAAAAATGTATAAGGAGAAATAAGGGTGCATACCACTCATTAGTGATTAAAAGATCAACTGTCTGTCTTTATTTTTCAATCCTTAGCTAGGAAAACACAACATTTTTGTTACTGCTAGGGTGGCTATTTATTCTGAGAGAGAGTGGCTGAGCACCTCATTAATTCATGCTGGTTAAATATGTTATTTCTTTATTTATTAGATTTGTATACCGCCCCTCTCCGTAGACTCGGGGCGGCTCACAGCAATAATAAAGACAATGTAAAAACAAATCTAATAATTTAAAAAACACTAATAACCCCATTATTAAAAGCAAACATGCCATGTATAAACTGTATAGGCCCGGGGGAGATGCCTCAGTTTCCCCATGCCTGACGGCAGAGGTGGATTTTAAGAAGTTTATGAAAGGCAAGGAGGGTGGGGGCAGTTCTAATTTCCAGGGGGAGCTGGTTCCAGAGGGTCAGGGCTGCCACAGAGAAGGCTCTTCCCCTGGGTCCCACCAAACGACATTGTTTAGTCGACGGGACCCGGAGAAGGCAAACTCTGTGGGCCCTAACCGGTCGCTGGGATTCGTGCAGCAGAAGGCGGTCTCGGAGATATTCTGGTCCGGTGCCATGAAGGGCTTTATAGGTCATAACCAACACTTTGAATTGTGACCGGAAATTGATCGGCAACCAATGCAGACTGCAGAGTGTTGGTGTAACATGGGCATACCTGGGGAAGCCCATGATAGCTCTCGCAGCTGCATTCTGCACAATCTGAAGTTTCCGAACACTTTTCAAAGTGTTCATGTGCATGTACATACACCTTTCAATTTAGGCATGTGTGGGTGCACAGTTTGAGCACTTGGGTGTCTAAAAGATACACCATCACTGGTTTAGGCCTTTAATGACATTTTGGCCATACTCTAACATGACAGGGCACTTCAAGGATAATGAATGTAGTTATTAAATATCCTCATTCAAGAGTTTCATTTTCCATTCTACCACATAAAGGTTATATTCAGACAACGCCATTATCCAGGTCAATGAAAACGTATTTAGCTTATATTCCGCTTGAGAATCTGGGCAATAACAATATGGGGAATTAAGTTTCAAAACATGACCCAGTTACAAACTTAGAAAAGCCAAGTTTTGCTCAGGAGATTGACAAGAAAATTCCACTTTTTGTTCTACCATGAAAGAGTTTAATATGAGAAAGTAATAGACAATAAACATGGAATTAATACTAAAAGGGTAAGACTCAATCCTACTTAGCACAATTAATTTGAGACAAAATGTGTATTGGAAATAAAAGCAGAAAAAGAATGAACTCCAATAAAATCTAATCAAGTCATAAAAGGACCCATTTTCCCTTTTCTCTTCCATTTGCAGATATTTCCAGTTCACGTATTCTCTTAATTTACTTTTTTTTGTGCATTAATGAATAATTATTTCAGGTTTTTTTAAAAATGAAATATATTGAAATAGGCTTCCCTTAAAATTACATGTAACCTCCTGCAAGGTGTAAAACTAATTTGACAAAGTGATAAACAAAAAAGAGGTAACTATTAAGTCCCAGTAGTGAAATATTTCCCTTATCACTTATTTTTGCAAATTGCATACCTAACTTGCTGATTTCAGATTCCCACTTAATTAAAAACGTGTATTTCTCTCAAGTGCTGCTTGAAGTAACACGCTTCCGATTTTTGAAACAAGGCCGTTAAATGCACATATATATATACTGCTCAAAAAAATAAAGGGAACACTCAAATAACCCATCCTAGATCTGAATGAATGAAATATTCTCATTGAATCCTTTGTTCTGTACAAAGTTGAATGTGCACAACAGCAGGAAAAATTGATGGTCAACCAGTGTTGCTTCCTAAGTGGACAGTTTGATTTCACAGAAGTTTGATTTACTTGGAGCTATATTGTGTTATTTAAGTGTTACATTTATTTATTTGTTTGTTTGTTTGTTTGTTTATTTAGTTATTTAGTTATTTAGTTATTTAGTTATTTAGTTATTTAGTTATTTAGTTATTTAGTTATTTAGTTATTTAGTTATTTAGTTATTTAGTTATTTAGTTATTTAGTTATTTAGTTATTTAGTTATTTAGTTATTTAGTTATTTAGTTATTTAGTTATTTAGTTATTTAGTTATTTATAGCAGTGTATATTGCAATTGACTAGAAATGAAATGAAATCTCTCTTCTCTCTTAAATGGATCTTGTCACCCTTAACAGAAGCATATCCATTGCCACAAGCTTGAACTTACAAAAAAATAACATTTGCTTGCTTAAAACATGGAAACGTCTTTCATAATAAATTCAAAAAAGCAGGAAACTAACTTCAGGCTACTCTCTACACAGAGGTGGGATTCAAATTTTTTTACTACCGGTTCTGTGGGTGTGGCTTGGTGGGCGTGGCATGTCTTAGTGGGTGTGGCTTGGTGGGCATGGCAGGGGACGGATAGTGTATAATTTTCATTCCCTTCCCACTCCAAGGAAAGCTTACTGGTTAATCCTTCTCCTCACTACCTTCTATCCAGTGAAGGGTTGCAAATTTTTTTACTACCACACTGTGGGCATGGCTTACTCTGTGGGTGTGGCTTGCTGGCCATGTGACCAGGTGGGAGTGGCTTGACGATCGTGTGACCAGGAGATGGCTTAAAGGTCCAGTGACTGGCTTAAGGGTGGCCACTTGACCTCACTCACGTCAAGGGTTTGGGTTTGAGTTAGGGTGCCTGGCTTCTCTTCGCCTAGAAGAGATACAATTTCCCTCTCTATTTACTATGACTGAACATCCAAAATATACTATTTAATTCTATGTATATATGTTTCATTTGTTCTGCTCTCCATCCCATTAGAGTTTGTCTCTTCATTAGTGATGGGCGAACTGAACTCGCACAATTTGGGTCCGTACCAAATTTTGCGGTGTTGGGTAAGCCGAACACGAACCCGACATTTTTTGAAACTTCGGGCAAAGTTCGGGGTCGCGTTCGGCATTCGGAGCTTTAAAGAATAGTTTTGTTTTAGAAATGGTATTTGATAGAATATAGAATTTGCATTACGGAATTATTGGGAAATGATAAGAGAAAGGTGATGAAAGTTGAACAATATGAGATATAATACAGATAACTAATATAATTAATATGTCGATAGAAATAGCCGTAAAAACTCCCTATGGGTAAAATGTAAATATTGATAAATCAACTAAGGGATGTATATTTTTTAAACTTTATATATTTTGGTTCGTTGTTGTTATGTATTTGTTATGTTTATTTTTGCTTTTTTTCCTTTTGCACTGTTTGTTTTTTAAATTTATAACTCAATTTTTATTTTTTATTTTTTTAAAAACTGTATTTCACAACATTTATAAAATGAATCTAGCTAGACCTAGGTGGAATTTTACATTCCAAGACGCTACGTGGTGTTTGAAGTGGCGGAGCACGGGGGTTGAGACGAGAAAAAGGTTAACCAGACGATATCATGTTCTTTCATTTTAGAAGATTGGAAAAGTAGCAAGGGAGAAGCTAAAGTAACTGCGGTAGACACACGAGCAGAGCTGCTATGGAAACAAGAACTTAAGTGGGAGACAACAGTCTTTTTTGGACTAACGCCCCTTGCCAAATATTTTTTCGGTAGGCTCAGCAGTTAAAGGTGCTGAGTTTGCCTAACTCCTATCATTGGTTTGTCTTACCATAGTTCTGGAAATGAAAAGTATAGGTTGTATATTTTATCCTTTTTAGCTCTTAAGAAATATAAAGTTAAGTTTTAGGAGAGCATGAGAAACACCGATATGGAAAACTGCAAATTGAAGACAGTGATACCTTGTCTTACAAACTTAATTGGTTCCGGGATGAGGTTCTTAAGGTGAAAAGTTTGTAAGACGAAACAATGTTTGCCATAGGAATCAATGGAAAAGCAATTAATGCGTGCAAGCCCAAAATTCACCCCTTTTGCCAGCCGAAGCGCCCATTTTTGCGCTGCTGGGATTGCCCTGAGGCTCCCCACCATGGGAAACCCCACCTCCAGACCTCTGTGTTTTTGCAATGCTGCGATTTCACTGAGGCTCCCTTCGCTGGGAAACCCCACCTCTGGACTTCCATTGTCAGCGAAGCGCCCGTTTTTGCGCTGCTGGGTCTCCCCTGCAGCATCACAAAAACATGGAAGTCCAGAGGTTTTTATTAATATTGATTGTTTCTTCATTGCTTATTTGACCCCTATGACAGTCATTAAGTGTTGTACCACATGATTCTTGACAAATGTATCTTTTTCTTTTATGTGCACTGAGAGCATCTGCACCAAAGACAAATTCCTTGTGTGTCCAATCACACTTGGCCACTAAAATTCTATTCTATTCTATTCTAAACTATCTTAGATTTATGTTTCAGGCTCAACGTTCATCGTCTCCAAATCCATGCTTAGACTGAAACCGAGGAGCTAATTATATATATATTTTTAAAAAAATAAATATTTCCAGCATGTGCCATTTCTCACCATACGTTTTTCAGATTACTGTTTGCTAGCAGTGGGGCCACTGCTAATAATATTCTTATTTATTTTTAGTTATCCAACTGCACTTGGTTAACACATTGGAAAGCAAACTCGGAAAATTAGACACTCTCAACAACTGTGCACCACTTACAAACTGGATAAGATGGAGAAGGTGTTAGATAAAAAGGAACAAATGTATGCATTTGGAAGAAGGTTCAGAAAGGGAGGGAGGGAGAGAAGGAGGAAAGGAAGGAAGGAAGGAAGGAAAGGAAAGGAAAGGAAGGAAGGAGGGAGGGAGGGAAGGAAATAAGGAAGGAAGGAAGGAAGGAAAGAAGGAAATTAATAAAGATATTCAAATGCAATGGTGTGTCTATACCAGTGTTGGGCTCCTATGGGGTATGGTCAGGTACACAGAACCCGTAGAAAAATTTTGGTCAGGGGGGTAGAACTCTTACCACTGCATCATCACAGCTCTTGATGACAAACCATGGTGGGAGGGGATACACAGGGTCATGAATAGGACTGTAAATTATGTGAGGTTAGAGTTGGCTTCATTTGGGTACTCCATGTGCCAATATGGAGCTCCTAATAAATAACTGGATTTCTTTCGAAGCTTGGCTTGAGGCTCATGATTTCATTAGGGCATCTGTCAGAACCCTGACATTGCCGTAACTATTACAGGTAATCCTCCAATTAATTAATTTTTTTTATTTATTTATTTATTTAATTTTTATATATATATATATATAAAATTTATTCATTTTTTCAAATATAACAAAAAAGACATACACAAAACATATACATACAACATTTGGGAAACTAAAGCTTCCCCACTTTTTTTTTTGAATGTTCGATCAGAGAATTTTGCTTCTTTCACATAATATTAATTCTTTTATTTGACATGTTGCTTTGCTTGAATTTTAGTTATTTCTTCGCTGTTCTTTCCTTTAACCAGTCGTAAAATTTCCCCCATATTTTATAATAATCTGAATCTTCCTTTCCCTCTAATTTTTTGGACAACCTGTCCATCTCCGCACAGTCCAATATTTTTTGAATTACTATATTTTCTTCTGGTGCTTTATCTATTTTCCATTGTTGGGCATATGCTATCCTAGCAGCTGTTAATATGTGTATAACTAAGTATCTTACCTCTTTTTTTCATTTTTTTTATTGAAAATACCCAATAAATATAATTCTGGTTTTTTTTTCAAATTCTTCTTTTATTATTTCTTTTAGCCAGTCTGTTATTTTATTCCAATTTTTTTTTTGCTTGTACACATGTCCACCATTGATAATAGAACGTCCTCTTTCTTTTTTTCACTTCCAACATAATGGGGAGGTTTTGGGGAACATTTTTGAGAGTCTTTCCGGTGATAGATGCCACCTGTAAAACATTTTTAGTTTGTTTTCCTTGAATGCAGTCGATTTTGATTTATTTTTTTTATGCCACACTTCTCCTTAGACTCGGGGCGGCTTACAACATGTTAGCAATTGCACTTTTTAAAAACAGAGCCAGCCCATTGCCCCCACAATCCGGGTCCTCATTTTACCCACCTCGGAAGGATGGAAGGCTGAGTCAACCTTGAACCGGTGGTGAGATTTGAACCGCTGATCTGCAGATCTAGCAGTCAGCTTTAGTGGCCTGCAGTACTGCACTCTACCCACTGTGCCACCTCGGCTCTTTTAAGAACAGTGTTTAAGAACAGCGACAAGAAAGGTTGTACAATAGCGCAAAATTAATGTAACGTTCTTTGCTTGCTTAGCAATGGAAATTTAGCAATTGTGCTCATAAGCCTACCTATACGTCAAAGCTGGGTCATCTCATTTTTAATAGAAGACCTGTTGGACTTCTTAACGCTGTAATTTTAATCCTCTTTTAATAAATTTCCTTCTTGATCCTTGGGATAGGTATATCCGCCTAGACCGGAAGGAAGGACGTCTAATAACAAGCTTAGCAAATTGTACAATGACAGCTGCTGGGATTTAAGCTAACCTGAATCTGAGCATTACATAAAGATAGTCCAAGAAATGTGATTTCCGACAGCAGGTCTCAAAATGGGTGAACAGTGCAGTCAGGTGGTAAGGAAAGGGAATAGAATGCTTGGCTGCATAGCTAGAGGTATCACAAGCAGGAAGAGGGAGATTGCAATCCATTGTATAGATTGCTGGTGAACTCCCATTTGGAATACTGTGTTCAGCTCTGGAGACCTCACCTACAAAAAGATATTGACCAAATTGAACGGGTCCAAAGACGGGCTACAAAAATGATGGAAAATGTTAAGCATAAAACTTATCAGGAAAGATTTCATGAACTCAATCTGTATAGTCTGGAGGAGAGAAGGGAAAGGGGGGACAGGATCAAAACATTTAAATATGTTAAAGGGTTAAATAAGGTTCAGGAGGGAAGTGTTTTTAATAGAAAAGTGAACACAAGAACAAGGGGGGCACAGTCTGAGGTTAGTTGGGGGAAAGATCAGAAACAATGTGAGAAAAGATTTATTTTACTGAAAGAGTAGTAGATGCTTGGAACAAATTTCCAGCAGACGTGGTTGATAAACCCAGAGTAACTGAATTTAAACATGCCTGGGATAAAGATGTATCCATCCTCAGATAAAATACAGGAAATAGTGCAAGATCTTGATTTTAATATATAGGGGTTTTAGTTTGTAATTTTTAATCGATAACATTTGTTGTTGTGTTGTTTACATTGTATCTTGTGAGCTGCCCCAAATCTTCAGAGAGGGGCGGCATACAAATCTAATTAATAATAATAATAATAATAATAATAATAATAATAATAATAATAATAATAATAATAATAGCAGACTAGATGGACCATGAGGTTTTTTTCTGCCGTCAATCTTCTATTTTTCTATGTTTTAAGAATCATGAAGGTTGGATCCATCTCAAGAGTTCTCCGTGAAGTCAGACACAGATTTTATTTATGTATTTATTTATTGGATTTGTATGCCGCCCCTCTCCGTAGACTCGGGGCAGCTAACAACAATGATAAAACAGCATGTAACAATCCAATTAATAAAACAACTAAAAACCCTTATTATAAAAACCAAACATACACACAAACATACCATGCATAACTTGTAATGGCCTAGGGGGAAGGAATATCCTAACTCCCCCATGCCTGGCGGCATAAGTGAGTCTTGAGTAGTTTACGAAAGACAGGGAGGGAGGGTGGGGGCAGTTCTAATCTCCGGGGAGAGTTGGTTCCAGAGGGCCGGGCCCGCCACAGAGAAGGCTCTTCCCCTGGGTCCCGCCAAACGACATTGTTTAGTCGACGGGACCCGGAGAAGGCCCACTCTGTGGGACCTAATCGGTCGCTGGTATTCGTGCGGCAGAAGGCGGTCCCGGAGATATTCTGGTCCGATGCCATGAAGGGCTTTATAGGTCATAACCAACACTTTGAATTGTGACCAGAAATTAATTGGCAACCAATGCAGACTGCAGAGTGTTGGTGTAACATGGGCATACCTAGGGAAGCGTATGATTGCTCTCACAGCTGCATTCTGCACGATCTGAAGTTTCCAAACACTTTTCAAAGGTAGCCCCATGTAGAGAGCATTACAGTAGTCGAGCCTCGAGGTGATGAGGGCATGAGTGACTGTGAGCAGTGAGTCCCGGTCCAGATAGGGCCACAACTGGTGCACCAGGCAAACCTGGGCAAACGCCCCCCTTGCCACAGCTGAAAGATGGTTCTCTAATGTGAGCTGTGGATCAAGGAGGACGCCCAAGTTGGGTACCCTCTCTGAGGGGGTCAATAATTCCCCCCCCAGGGTTATGGACGGACAGATGGAATTGTCCTTGGGAGGCAGAACCCATAGCTACTCCGTCTTATCCGGGTTGAATTTGAGTCTATTGACACCCATCCAGACCCCATCATCTCACAAAGCCTGTGTTTGCAGTCTACCCTGTTCGCTATTAGTTAAATGAATATTCTCCTTGATGAACTGCTGAACAGGTTTAATTATTTCTGCAAGGTCTATCAATTAAACTGTCAAACAGCATGGTGAGGACCCCCCTCTTGAATGTATTTTTCATGTCATGTTTTATTCAAATTCAGTTTTTGCTTCTTTGGAGTTTTCCACCTTATGGAAGGAAGACTGCAGGGTTTTATTTTTTTAAAAAAAATTACTTAAAAAAAACATTCTTCCCAATATTGGTTTACTTTGAGACATTCGGTTTGGGGATAGCTTTTTCGTTTTTCTTTCTTTCTTTTTGTCCTCGGGAAATGCATTTCTTTTAATGGTAGAATGAGTTATGTTTTTTGCACGCAAGCAAACCTTGCCTTTGAATTATTGTCTCGTGCAACAAATTGCTGCTATTCACAGATTCAAAATAAGGTTTAAATCAAAGACCCAGGAGGTATTTGTCTTGTAAAACATTAACTGTTTTGCTAGATATTAACTGTTGCCTTTCTGGATCAGACTCAAAATCTATGATCTTCATTAGAGGGGTATTCGTCCCTTCACATCCTGGACACAAATTGTTTCAACTCCTACCCTCAAAATGACTGTACACAAGAACAGGTTTTTTTACTATTAGTCTTCTCATCACTCCTTGCCTTTCGCAAGCTCTTAAAACCCACCAATGTCGTCAGGCATGGGGGAATTGAAATTTCCCTTCCCCCTAGGCTTATAGAATTTATACATGGTATGCTTGTATGTATGAGTGGGTTTTTTTTAAATTGGGGTTTTTTAGATTATTTTTAATATTAGAATTGTTTACATTGACTTTTTATATTGTCGTTAGCCGCCCCGAGTCTTCGGAGAGGGGCGGAATACAAATCTAATAAATAAATAAATAAAATAAATAAATAAATTCCTATTACTCATCTCCTCCCACTTATGACTGCATGACAGTAATTTGTTTGTATCATATCGTATCGTAAAGATAGTATATGGTAGTAGTGTAAATAAGAAGTAAATATATTTTTCCTACTGCTGCTGTGTTTCATTGAAGACTTTAACTCCATATCTACTGGTCTGTGGCTGGCTGGTTGGGTTGATTATCTGGTTGGGCTGGATAGCTTCCAAAAGTGCAGCTCTGATATTGTATTGTATTGTATTGTATTGTATTGTACGATGCCTAAAACACGATTTAAGTATTGCCCACAAGATCATAGGCTGCAACGTCCTGCCTTTCAATGACTACTTCAGCTTCAACTGCAACAACACAAGAGCACGCAACAGATTCAAACTTAATATTAACCGCTACAAACTTGACTGTAAAAAATATGACTTTAACAATCGAGTTGTCGAAGCGTGGAACTCATTACCAGACTCAATAGTGTCAACCCTTAACCCCCAACATTTCTCCCTTAGACTATCCACAATTGACCTCTCCAGGTTCCTAAGAGGTCAGTAAGGGGCGTCCATAAGTACACCAGTGTGCCTTTCGCCTGTTGTCCAATTGTCTTTCCTTTATCTCATATATCATATATATTTTCTTCCTTTCATATATCTTCTCCTCTATTTTATATTTTTCTTTATATATATATTACCTCATGTCTATTCTCTTCTATATGTATTGTGTATTGGACAAATAAACAAATAATAAATAATAAATAAAATTGTATTGTATTGATGATACTATTGATTTTGCAACAGGATATATATTAGTAGATCAATAGTGGGTTTCACTTACCTTCGCTACCAGTTTGGAACTGTGAATGCCACTACCGCTACCAGTTTGTCTGATCTAGGACGAACCAGTAGCAAACCACTACTGCAGTAGATCCTGCTGATTTGTGTTAAATGAAATCCATTGTGCATTGCTTTTGCACCCCTAACATAGAAACATAGAAGACTGACGGCAGAGAAAGACCTCCTGGTCCATCTAGTCTGCCCTTATACTATTTTCTGTATTTTATCTTAGGATGGATCTATGTTTATCCCAGGCATGTTTAAATTCAGTTCCTGTGGATTTATCTACCACGTCTGCTGGAAGTTTGTTCCAAGGATCTACTACTCTTTCAGTAAAATAATATTTTCTCATGTTGCTTCTGATCTTTCCTCCAGCTAACTTCAGATTGTGTCCCCTTGTTCTTGTGTTCACTTTCCTATTAAAAACACTTTCCTCCTGAACCTTATTTAACCCTTTAACATATTTAAATGTTTCGATCATGTCCCCCCTTTTCCTTCTGTCCTCCAGACTATACAGATTGAGTTCATTAAGTCTTTCCTGATACGTTTTATGCTTAAGACCTTCCACCATTCTTGTAGCCCGTCTTTGGACCCGTTCAATTTTGTCAATATCTTTTTGTAGGTGAGGTCTCCAGAACTGGACACAGTATTCCAAATGGGGTCTCACCAGTACTCTATATAGCGGGATCATAATCTTCCTCTTCCTGCTTGTTATACCTCTAGCTATGCAGCCAAGCATCCTACTTGCTTTTCCTACTGCCTGACTGCACTGTTCACCCATTTTGAGACTGTCAGAAATCACCACCCCTAAATCCTTCTCTTCTGAAGTTTTTGCTAACACAGAACTGCCAATGCAATACCATGTTGACAGATTTAAGGGGCTCCTCTGAAGAGCCTTATTCCCCACCTCTCACCCCCAGGAACGATACTATTGCTTGGCTAAAATTACAAAACAGTTGGAGAAGTTCTCCAACCTCTGAAACAATTCATAAAATCTACTCGGTTTCTTCATCGTCCCACAAATTGGGTGAAGAATCTTCTCTTCCCCATGGAGCAGAATCTGGGTTCTCCACTTCCGTAATGGGAAATAATTATTTTACAGCTATGGTCAGTAACTTGTGTTGATAGGAGTAAAACTGTCCTAGTCTCTGAATTAATTGTTCTTATAGATCTCTAATCAGATAATCTCCAGTGGTTCTGGGACTACACATGTGATGCTGTGCATGGCAAAAGTTTATGTCTTTTAATAAAATGTGCTAGCTTCTTTCTGATTATTATTTTTTATTTTGGGGGAGGGAGGGGGATTTTGTTGATCAACATGACTGTCCTCCTACGATATCTCCTGAAGAAGGAGTAGGATGAATTCTGCAGAAATGGAAAACATGATTAATAAGAGAAGCAAAAAGAGATACTGTCAGCATTCCAAATAAAATCTGAGAAATAAATCAGAATCCAACCCTTGGCTTTCTTCCAAGTTCCAATGTATTGACAGAGCCATGTTAGTTACGAACTGTAGTCAACCCAATACTAACTTTTCCTACAGTTCTCCAACCAGGTTAAGATTCATCCTTTGTCCCCACCACCCACAATTCATCACATGGACCACTCTGATTCTTTCAATGCCATGATCCTCTCCTGTACTTCTGGCTGGTGCTGAACAAAGGATGACCTTGTTGTGATTCAGCCTGAGGCTCCTCAGGGACCGGCTGGAGCTCTGCCGGATCCATGCCCAGAGGAGGAGGACAGTGAACAGGAGGGGGAGGACCAGGCAGACGGGGGAGAGGAACGTCAGGAAGAGGAGGAGGGAGAGCAGCCTGAGACCCCCAGGGGGGGCTCTCCCCAGCTAGTAGCCTGGATTCATTGGATGAAGACGCAGAGGCTATAATAGACATGAGGCAGCGACGAGCAACTCAAAGACGGGGCCAATTAGAAAGGTATTTCCATCCCTGAATTGGCAACAGCTGGGTTTGGGTGTGGTTCTCCTCAGCAGGGTTGAAAAGGCAGGCCCGCCCTTACAGTCTTGTGGAGAGTTATCAACTGGGAGTCCTGTGACCTTGGTTTGATTCTCGGCGTCTCTGATCTTGGCTTGTGGCCTAGAAGTCTGGAAGACTTGGGGGAGGCATGGGTTTTATTATCTCCAGCGTTGTTTTTGCCAGCAAGAATCCTGTTTTATTGCCTGGCCTTCGTGAAACCTCTGTGAAGCTTCATCGTGTTCCTGTCTGTAAGAACAGTTTTTGTTACCTGTGTTTGCTTTCAATTATATAAACTGCCTTTGTTTTTTTACCAGTGTGTCTGGATACTCTTTTTGGTTGGTGTTGGCGTCTGGGGGGACCCAGACAGAACACCTTGAATCAGTGGAAAGACTTCTTGTGGCTGGTTTCTTTCCCCCATATGCAACCACCCTTCCCCAATTCCCGCAGTACTATTCTACTTACGGCAGGCCAAAGTCCCTAACTCAAAATGATGGCTTCAGCCTGACAGATGCATTATGACAATGTATTAGATTAGATCAGCTCCGTTCTCCTACAGGTGAGATGATAAATGTCACCAACTAATAATGTCTTCACTTGGAGGTCAAGTCTCGGTGATTTCATGCATCCAGCCATTGGCTGTCTTGGGCAGAATGTGTCGGGGCTAGAGTCAAAAGAGAAAGCAGCCTGGCATCCCTACATAGCCACAAGCAGATTAAGTCCAATCCCCTTTGAATTCTCTGGACACTTATCTAACTCCAAGCAGATGCTAACTCTTAGTTGAGAAGATTCCTATGCATACTGTTTAGCAATAAATTAGTTTATTTGAGCCTTCACATTTGAACCTGGTCTTTCATACCAGACAGAATGGGAAGTAGTTTTGATCTTGACTTTTCCTTTTCTTTCTTTTCCCTTCCCTTCCTTTTCCTTTTCCTTTCCCCTCTTTCCTCTTTCCATTCCTTTCCTCCTCTCTCCTTTCCTTCTTTCCTTTCCTCCCCTCCCATTTCCTCCTTTCCTTTCCTTTCTTTCCTTTCCTTTCTTTTCCTTTCATTTCCTTTCCTTTCCTTTCTTTCCTTTCCTTTCCTTTCCTTTCTTTCCTTTCCTTTCTTTTCTTTTCCCTTCCCTTCCTTTTCCTTTTCCTTTCCCCTCTTTCCTCTTTCCATTACTTTCCTCCTCTCTCCTTTCCTTCTTTCCTTTCCTCCCCTCCCATTTCCTCCTTTCCTTTCCTTTCTTTCCTTTCCTTTCTTTTCCTTTCCTTTCCTTTCCTTTCCTTTCTTTTCTTTCCTTTCCTTTCCTTTCTTTCCTTTCCTTTCTTTTCTTTTCCCTTCCCTTCCTTTTCCTTTTCCTTTCCCCTCTTTCCATTCCTTTCCTCCTCTCTCCTTTCCTTCTTTCCTTTCCTCCCCTCTCATTTCCTCCTTTCCTTTCCTTTCTTTCCTTTCCTTTCCTTTCTTTCCTTTCCTTTCCTTTCTTTTCCCTTCCCTTCCTTTTCCTTTTCCTTTCCCCTCTTTCCTCTTTCCATTACTTTCCTCCTCTCTCTTTTCCTTCTTTCCTTTCCTCCCCACTCCTTTCTTCCTCTCCTCTCCTCTTCCATTCCATTCCATTCCCTCCTATCCTATCCTCTTCCATTTGTTCCATTCCATTCCATGCCTTTCCATGCCATCCCTCTCCTCTCCTTTCCTTCTTTCCTTTCCTTTCCTCCCCTTCCTTTCTCCTCTCCTCTCCTTCTCCTCTCCCCTTTCCTTTCCTCTCCTTCCCCTCTCTTCCTTCCTTCCTTCCCCCTCCCCTCCTCTCCTTCTTTCCGTTCCTTCCCTTCCCTTCCCTTTTCTTTCCTTCTTTTCTTTCCTTCTTTCCTTTCCTTCTTTCCTTTCCTTTCCTTCCCTTCCTTTCTCCTCTCCTCTCCCCTTTCCTTTCCTTTCCTCTCCTTCCCCTCTCTTCCTTCCTTCCTTCCCCCTCCCCTCCTCTCCTTCTTTCCGTTCCTTCCCTTCCCTTTCCTTTTCTTTCCTTCTTTCCTTTCCTTTCCTTCTTTCCTTTCCTTTCCTCCCCTTCCTTTCTCCTCTCCTCTCCCTTTTCCTTTCCTTTCCTCTTCTCTCCTTCCCCTCTCTTCCTCCCTTCCTTCCCCCTCCCCTCCTCTCCTCCTCTCCCTTCCTTTCCTTAACTATCCTGTAACCTGATAATTTCCCGATGGCCTCTCGCTGAAAATACTAAGCAGTTCCTGGAAGAAGTCGACTGCAGATTCCCTGCTGCCATTCATGGCAGGAGTGTGAGCAATCAATCTTAATTAGCCGGTTGATCATCTGAGTTACTGGTGCTTGGGGATTAAAGAAGAAAGTTTCCCACTGCTAATGGGACTGAAAAGATTGCCACCTATGTTATGGTGCATGAATCTTTCATTAATGGTCTTTATTGCAATTAAGGATTGGCACATGGACATATCCTTATGCTGGTTTCCCCTGAGCTTGGAAACTTTTCCTAGGTTTCGCACATCTGCTGTAATTTTTCCAGGAGGCAACTGGACCTTCTTCTTTTTTGTTTGAAGATGTTTCACTTCTCATCCAAGAAGGTTCTTCAACTCTGACAGATCGGTGAGGAATGGAAGGAGTTGAAGAAGCATCTTGGACGAGAAGCAAAATCTCTTCAAAGGAAAACCAGAAAGTTCAGTTTGTTTATTTATTTATTCGATTATTATTATTATTATTATTATTATTATTATTATTATTATTTAGATTTGTATGCCGCTCTTCTCCTTAGACTCAGGGTGGCTTACAACATGTTAGCAATAGCACTTTTTAACAGAGCCAGCCTATTGCCCCCACAATCCGGGTCCTCATTTTACCCACGTTGGAAGGATGGAAGGCTGAGTCAACCTTGAGCCGGTGATGAGATTTGAACCGCTGAGCTACAGATCTACAGTCAGCTTCAGTGGCCTGCAGTACAGCACTCTACCTGCTGTGCCATCCCAGCTCATAACAGTTTGCCTCCTGAAAAAGCACCTTTGGCACAAGCATGACCTGGATCATGACTTGAATCTCTACAGCAAGGGTAGGCAAAGTTGGCTCTTCTATGACATGTGGACTTCAACTCCCAGAATTCCTGAGCTAGCATGATTGGCTGAGGACTTCTGGGAGTTGAAGTCCACAAGTCATAGAAGAGCCAACTTTGCCTGCCCCTGCTCTGCAGACTCACATCTACTGTATTTCCCAGGAAAATTGACTGATTAGCTCTGGAGATTTTGAAGTGAAAGGTCTAAATGGCTGCAAGAGATGAAAGATGCAATTAACCTGAACTAGAGTGCTTTGAATTGGGTAGCAATGCAGGATGGTGGCTCTCAGAAAGATATACTGAATTAATGAAGAATTATAAACCGGAATGATAAAAGTCAGACGGCACCAGGCTGAGATTAGACGCTATGAAGATGTCTATTAACAATTGAGTGTATTGGGACTCTCTCTTCTGGCTTCTACGGGTTAGTGAGGCCAGGTTGTAAGAGAGAGCCACATCTCTATCTACAACTCCACAAATTACTACAATACACCTAGGGGTGGGCTGCTGCCTGAATTGGAGGGGGAAACGCAGTGGCGTAGCGAAAATGGAGTTCCACCGAGCACCCAATTTGACTAATCAGTCAATTTTCCTCGGAAATACAGTAGATGTGAGTCTGTAGAGCAGAGGTAGGCAAAGTTGGCTCTTCTATGACTTGTGAACTTCAACTCCCAGAAGTGCTGAGCCAATGCAGGATGCTGGGCATCCTGCATAAGCCACGCCCACAGTGTGGTAGTAAAAATTTTGGTATTTTGAATACATCAGAAAGAGAACAAGAGAGAGAGAGGTGAGAAAGAAAGGAGAAGGAAAGAGTGAGAGAAAGAGAAAAAGAATGAGAGAGTGAGAGAAAAAATGGGAAAGAGAGAGTGGGAAAGAGAGAAAGAAGAGAGAAGGAGAAAAAAGAGAAAGAGAATGAAAGAGAAAGGGAGAGAGAAAGAGAGAAAGAAGAGGGAAAGAAAAAAGAGAAAAAATGAAAGAAAGGGAGAGGGAAAGAGAGGGAAAGAGAGAGGTGAGAGAGAAAGAAGAGGGAAAGAGAGAAAGAGAAAAAGAATGAGAGAGTGAGAGAAAGAGAGCATCTGAGAGAAAAAAAATGGGAAAGAGAGAGAGAGGGAAAGAGAAAGAAGAGAGAAAGAGAAAAAAGAAAGAGAATGAAAGAGAAAAGGAGAGAGAAAGAGAGCGTGAGAGAGAGGTGAGAGAGAAAGAAGAGGGAAAGAGAGAGAGAAAGAGAAAAAGAATGAGAGAGTGAGAGAAAGCATGTGAGTGAAAAAAATGGGAAACAGATACAGAGATAGGGAAAGAGAAAGAAGAGAGAAAGAGAAAAAAGAAAGAGAATGAAAGAGAAAGGGAGAAAGAGAAAAAGGAGAAAGAAGAGGGAAAGAAAAAAGAGAAAGAATGAAAGAAAGGGAGAGAGAAAGAAAAAAGAGAGAAAGAAGAGGAAAAGAAAGAAAGAAAAAGAATGAGAGAGGTGAGAGAAAGAGAGTTAGAGAGAGAGAGAGAGAGAAGAGGAAAGGAGAGGGGGAAAAGTTATAACAGCAGTTCAGCTTGGTTGCAATTAAGCTGCTTAAGTTGGAGGTAATGGGTCTCCTCTTATCTGAGCTGGTGCAAATCTTTATTTTATAAACAACATTCCCCCCCAAAAAAAAATACTAATAAAGGCGAACACCAACTGCAAAAAGGATTACCAGCCTCCATGTGGAAGGGAACTCTGCCAGTAGTAAGTTTATCAGGGCAATGCACACACAGGGCCTATGGCATACCATTAATTTGCCTTTCCTACCAAATTAGCTGTGCTCGGTTTTGTGCGCCTTCCAATTTGTATATCCCTGATTACACATTCACAAAACAGGCCCATCTTCCAGGCATAAATACAATCACTTTGAAAATATAATTGTGCGTGTGTGTTTATCAAAGCACGTAATTTGTTTTACTTACTAGTGACTAATTATAGGGGAAATAAGGAAGGTCTGGTTGGCCACGGTGTGGGTTTTTAAATATTTTTTTTTAAAGATGGCAGCGGGAGAGAGGAAAGAATGGTACAGAGGCACCTCCACTTACGAACATAATTTGTTCCGTGACCAGGTTCTTCTTAAGTAGAAAAGTTTGTAAGAAGAAGCAATTTTTCCCATAGGAATCAATGTAAAAGCAAATAATGTGTGTGATTGGGGAAACCACAGGGAGGGTGGAGGCCCTATTTCATCACAGGAGATTCCTAGAGAGGCACCACGGAGGCTTCTCCCCGCCTTTTCTGGCCCTGTTTCCTCCTAGAAGATTCCTAGAGAAGCCCCACAGAGGCTTCTCCCCACCTTTTCTGGCCCTGTTTCCTCCCAGGAGATTGCTAGAGAGGCCCCACGGAGGCTTCTTTCCAACTTTTCTGGCCCTGTTTCCTCCCAGGAGATTCCTAGAGAGGCCCCACGGAGGCTTCTCCCTGCCTTTTCTGGCCCTGGTTCCTCCCAGGTGATTCCTAGAGAGGCCCCACGGAGGCTTCTCCCTGCCTTTTCCGGTTACAGTTTTGGAGGCTCGGGTTTGTAAATGGAAAATGGTTAGAATGCAGTATTGCAGGCTGACTCTGCCCACTGCCAACAGCTCGATCCTGACCAAGGTTGACTCAGCCTTCTGTCCTAAACTCTTCACCGTGCCAGGAGTTCGATTCTCACCGTCTCTGTTGTATCCTGAAATGGCTACCTTGTAACGCTGTAAATAGTTTGTTCCTCTTTTCCAGCGCTGTCTGAGCCCAAGCAGGAAGTCGCTCCTGATTGGCTCAGACGCGGCCGGCTCTCGCTTTGGCGGGAACCGCAAAAGTATAAAAGAAGCGGCTTCTCCCTGCAGAGCCAGTCGGTACTCGCTGAATTGTCACTTTACCTTGCTGAGCTGTCACTTATTCTCTGAGCTGAATAAAAGTACCGATTGCTCAAACCCTGTCTCTGGGTCTACTTCACTGGCGACGAACGAACGGAAGAACTTCGCGTGCAACATGGACAAAATCCAGATCGGCCAGGCTCCAGAACTTTTCGATGCCGAGAAAATGACTTGGGACGAGTACATGGCCACCTTCGAGATATTCCTCGAGGCGGCGGGAATGCAGGACGCCGGAGCCGATCGCAGACGGGCTATTTTTCTCAACTACTGCGGCGCAGAAATCCGTAGACTTGCCCAAACGCTCACCGAACCAGAACAAGCACGAGCCACAGCGTGGGACGTCCTTCAACAGAAACTAGCGAGCCATTTCAAACCAACCAGACCAGCCATAGTTTACCGGCATCAATTCCACATGACGGTTCAGAGAGAAACCGAGTCGATAAGCCAATTCACAACGCGGCTTCGAACGGTACTCGCTCAATGCAAGTTTCAAGATCCGGAAGCTCGCCTCACCGACGCCTTGATTTTCGGCATGAAGAACAACACAGTGAGAAGTAAACTCCTCACTGAAGATGAGCCGACTCTACAAACCGTAATCAAATTAGCGCAAACCGCGGAAGCAGCCGACGCAGCGGCAAGAGAATTAAAAGAGCACGGAAGGCGAGAAACCATTGCCAAAATCGACGCCGAGTCTCCCAGCGCCATGGGAACAGACGACCGCAGCCAGCCAACTAGCAACGGGGACGACTGCCTCCTCCTGCAAGACCAACCGAGACACCCTAGAGCTACTCATCCAGCCCCCTGCGCGGGCTGCCGGGGAAATCACCAGCGCCATCGATGCCCGTTCCGCGACGCCATTTGCCGCCGTTGCAACCGGAGAGGCCACATCGCCATCGCATGCAGGGCAACGGCACCAGAAGAAACTTTTGCCACACAACAATACCAGCGACCCCAAAACCACCCCCCCCAATCGCGAGAAAGGAGACCGTTCCGCAACTCGGGTCAAAGGAATTACCCCACCGCTAACCGAGACTACAATAGAGGTAACTCTCAATATTCCGTGAATAACACGGCAACCAAAAAGGGGGCTAAAATTGTTATCTCGTTGTTACTAAATAACCAGCCTTGCTCAATGGAGCTAGATACGGGTTCGAGATATACCATCATGCCCTGGGAAAAATTTAAGCTATATATGCCTAATGTGTCTGAAGCTGACCTAATTCAAACCTCTTTGGTGATCAGAGACTTCCAAGGGGGGGTAATCTCGGTCCTGGGAACTGCAAATGTACCTATTGCATTTAAGAATGTCAAATGTACCCTTCCCATGCTGATTGTGACGGGGGCCAAACACTCCCTGCTAGGGCTAGCATGGATGGAACCGTTGGGGATTGAAATTTCGGGTGTGTGTAATGTAAACTGTGATATTATGCCTAACTTTGTGAAAGAGTTCCCTGAAGTGTTCAGCCCCACCTTAGGATTGTATAAGGGAACCCCCATATCTTTCTCTATTGACCCCAAGGTCCCACCGGTTAGACTGAAACCTCGCAGGGTTCCCCTCCCGCTTCTCCCCAAGCTAGACTTACAGCTGGACAAACTCATTAGTCAAGGTATCTTGGTCCCTGTGGAACAGGGGCCATGGGAAACTCCCATAGTGACACCCCTGAAGCCAGATGGCTCCTTAAGAGTTTGCGCTGATTACAAATCAACCCTGAATAAGGCACTCCAACACCACCCCTACCCCATTCCGGTTGTGCAACAACTCTTACACTCCCTGGGGGAGGGGAAAAGGTTCGCAAAGATCGACCTGGCGCAGGCTTACCAGCAACTTCCGGTCGATGAACAAACAGCAAACGCTCAAACAATTGTAACGCACAGGGGGGCTTTCAAATGCACGAGGTTACAGTTTGGGGTGAGCATAGCCCCAGGAATATTCCAGAGCATCATGGAACGCCTATTGTCAGGGGTAAATGGGGCCATCCCATATTTTGATGACATCTTAATTGCAGGGGAAAACCAGGAACAAGTGAACAAAAGAATAAGGGAAGTACTTAAGAGGCTACAGGACAAAGGGTTACGAATCAAGCCTGATAAATGTGTCTGGGGAACTAACAGTATTGAATTCCTAGGATATAAAATAGATAAGGAAGGTATCCACCCCACAACTGAGAAGCTGAGAGCAATTAGAGAAGCCCCAGAGCCACGAGATAAGAGTGAGTTGCAAGCATTTTTGGGCCTCCTTAATTTTTATTCCGTTTTTTTAAAGCAGAAGGCAACAGTAGCAGAGCCTCTCCATCGTTTACTCCAGAAGGAAGCCCGCTGGACATGGGGGAAAATTGAACGTGAAGCCTTTTCTCAAATAAAAAATTTACTAACTTCTAAAAGTGTAGTAGTCCAATATAGTGCCTCACTACCCATTAGGCTCACGTGCGACGCTTCGCCGTACGGCATAGGAGGAGTCCTAGCTCACGTTCTACCTAATCAGACAGAGGCCCCAATAGCATTTTTTTCAAGAACCATGACCAGCACGGAGAGGAATTATAGCCAGTTAGACAAGGAGGCTCTGGCATTAGTGGCAGGGGTAAAGAAGTTTCACAATTATATTTTTGGAAGAAACTTTGAGCTAGTCACTGACCACAAACCCCTACTAGGCCTGCTAGCCCCCAACAAGCCCACTCCACCTTTTATGTCTCCAAGACTAATCAGATGGGCCCTTTTCCTCTCAGGGTATCAGTATGAGCTCACCCACAAGGGGGGGAAGGAAATCAATCATGCAGACGGCCTCAGCAGATGCCCCATAGCAGACTTGGTAGAAGACCCTGTTCCAACCACAGACGTGCTAATGATAGAACTCGAGGAAAACCCACTAACCACAGCAAAAGAGGTAGCTGCACACACGCAGCAAGACCAAATCCTGAAACAAGTAGTGAACTGTGTTCTAAAGGGATGGCAAAATGATATTGTTAAACCTGAATTGTGTGATTTTAAGAACAAAAGGCTTGAATTGTCATATGTAAAAGGTTGTTTGCTGTGGGGGGATAGAGTGATCATCCCCAAACGCCTAAGGGAAAAGGTACTCAGAATGTTACACGTGGGCCATCCTGGGATTGTCAGGATGAAGAGCCTAGCAAGGGGGCATTTATGGTGGCCAGGGCTTGATGCTGATATTGAAAGTTGGGTTTCAAAGTGTGACCCGTGCCAAGAGTCTAGGCCCAATCCCCCCAAAACAACTCCGGCTGAGTGGGAACAGCCTGCTGGCCCTTGGTCTAGGATCCACATTGATTTTGCTGGCCCAGTGGGGTCTCAGTATTTCCTAATAGTGGTTGATGCTTTCTCCAAATGGTTGGAAATAATAGCAATGAACAACATAACCACAAGTGCCACTATCAAGGTATTGAGCAGACTGTTTGCATCCCATGGTTGCCCTGATCTATTAGTGTCTGACAATGGACCACAACTAACAGCCAGGCAATTCGAATTATTCCTAGATGGCCTGGGGGTCAGACATGCCCTCATCTCGCCTTACTCGCCCTGGGCTAACGGGTTGGCAGAACGTTACGTAAGGGTGGCAAAGGAGGCATTGCACAGGTCAGGCCCTGGAGATGTGCAACAGAACTTGGACCAATTCTTATTAACCCAGCACATTACCCCTAACTCGCACACACATGTAAGCCCTGCAGAGTTATTGATGGGGAGAAAGTTGAGGTCACCATTAGACAGGTTAAACCCAAGGTTCTGTGTGAATAATAACCAAATGTGCATAAAACCAGAAAGAGAAATGTATTTGGGTCAAAATGTATATGTAAAATGCTTTGATGGAAATGTAAACTGGATGAAGGGAATTATTGTTAAGCAAAATGCACCCAAGACTTATATTGTTAAACTGGAGGATGGTCGTTTGTGGAAACGACACATAGACCACATTCGGAAACGAACTGAAAACCAATTACAACAACCCGCTGACTCGGACTCTCCCCCTTCAACAGACTTTTGTACATTGCCCGAACTAAGAAACACGCAGAGAGACTTATCGGGCCAGGGGGAACCATCCAGCGACGCCGAGCCATCCTCGTCCTCCGAGGCCTTCGTTGGGCCCGCCAGGCCTAGTCCGCCGCACCGGGAGAGCAGCGGCGAGCCATCCTCCACAGTCAGTGGCGAAGGAGAAAATGGACTGCGCAGGTCAGCGCGAGAGTCTCGAAGGCCTCACCGATTGGACGACTTCGTCACGTGGCTTTCTTGATGGATGAGTCCAACTATGAGGGGAGGGGTGTTGTATCCTGAAATGGCTACCTTGTAACGCTGTAAATAGTTTGTTCCTCTTTTCCAGCGCTGTCTGAGCCCAAGCAGGAAGTCGCTCCTGATTGGCTCAGACGCGGCCGGCTCTCGCTTTGGCGGGAACCGCAAAAGTATAAAAGAAGCGGCTTCTCCCTGCAGAGCCAGTCGGTACTCGCTGAATTGTCACTTTACCTTGCTGAGCTGTCACTTATTCTCTGAGCTGAATAAAAGTACCGATTGCTCAAACCCTGTCTCTGGGTCTACTTCAGTCTCAAAATTGGCGCAGCCTTCCATCCTTCTGAGATCAGTAAAATAAATTGGGGTGGGTGGGAGGGGGCTCAGGTTAGGACCTTCGTGGCTCTTTGAATGTGTAAGGTTGCTGACTCCTGATCTAGGGGATGAGGCATTGTGTGAAAGCTAAGGGACAGGAGGTGAAAATGCCCTCAGCTTGGCAAGGCTGCAAGCTTCCTCTAGCTAGTTCTCTCAGAGAGCACAAAGAAATAGAATTGTTTTTGATTGCCAGCTCAAATTAATAACAACAACAACAACAACAACAACAACAACAACAACAACAACAACAGAATTGTAAGGGTATCAGGAAAGACTTCATGAACTCAATCTGTATAGTCTGGAGGACAGAAGGAAAAGGGGGGACATGATCGAAACATTTAAATATGTTAAAGGGTTAAATAAGGTCCAGGAGGGAAGTGTTTTTAATAGGAAAGTGAACACAAGAACAAGGGGACACAATCTGAAGTTAGTTGGGGGAAAGATCAAAAGCAACATGAGAAAATATTATTTTACTGAAAGAGTAGTAGATCCTTGGAACAAACTTCCAGCAGACGTGGTAGATAAATCCACAGTAACTGAATTTAAACATGCCTGGGATAAACATATATCCATCCTAAGATAAAATAGAGAAAATAGTATAAGGGCCGACTAGATGGACCACGAGGTCTTTTTCTGCCTTCAGACTTCTATGTTTCTATGTTTCTATGTAAGGGACCTTGGAGGTCTTCTAGTCCAACCCCCTGCTTAGGCAGGAAACCCTACACTATTTCAGACAGATGGTTATCCAACATCTTCTTAAAAACTTCCAGTGTTGGAGCATTCACAACTTCTGGAGGCAGGCAGTTCCACTGATTAATTGTCCTAACTGTCAGGAAATTTCTCCTTAGTTCTAAGTTGCTTCTCTCCTTGATTAGTTTCCACCCATTGCTTCTTGTCCTAGCATCAGGTGTTCTGGAGAATAGCCTGACTCCTTCTTCTTTGTGGCAACCCCTGAGATATTGGAGCACTGCTATCATGTCTCTCCTGGTCCTTCTTCTCATCAAACTAGCCATACCCAACCCCTGCAACGATTCTTCATATGTTTTTTAGTCTCCAGTCCCATCTTCAACATCTCCATCTATCTTTATCTTCATCATTTTCATTATCTTCATCCCCATCGCCTCCGCCTCCACCTTATCCCACATCTGTTTGTACACGTAACAATTGGTGAAAGACTAGTGTAACGTGTTGATTTTTGTAAACCTACATTGTTCATTCAGCCCATCCCGCAGTCAGCGGTTACTCCATTTGTGATCTTACAAGATCTCTAAATGAAGTACAGTGATACCTCGTCTTACAAACGCCTCATCATACAAACTTTTCGAGATACAAACCCAGGATTTAAGATTTTTTTGCCTCTTCTTCCAAACTATTTTCACCTTCCAAACCCACCACCGCTGCTGGGATGCCCGACTTCAGGACTTCCGTTGCCAGCAAAGCACCCGTTTTTGCGCTGCTGGGATTCCCCTGAGGCTCCCCTCCATGGGAAACCCCACCTTCGGACTTCCGGTGCCAGCGAAGCACTTGTTTTTGCGATGCTGGGATTCCCCTGCTGGGATTCCCCTGCAGCATCGCAAAAACACAGAAGTCCAGAGGTGGGGTTTCCCATGGAGGGGAGCCTCAGGGAAATCCCAGCAGCGCAAAAATGGGCGCTTCGGCTGGCAAAAGGGTTGAATTTTGGGCTTGCACGCATTAATCGCTTTTCCATTGATTCCTATGGAAAACATTGTTTCGTCTTACAAACTTTTCACCTTAAGAACCTCGTCCCGGAACCAATTAAGTTTATAAGACAAGGTATCACTGTATACTACTTTTTTTTTGTCAAATCAAGAGCCGTACTGGACAGGTACAGAAATGAATTGGGACCAAAGCATGAATTAATTTAAATGTGAATGCGATTAAGATCAAATGCCGCTATTAGGATTCGTGCAGTGAATAACTTTCCCCTTGTGTCAAGTTAAAAATGGCATTTTGATGACAACTTTGGGAGGGACATTAGGAATTATGTGTGCCCCTGTGGCTTTGTACATTTTTTATTTGAAGCATCCCTTTTTAAGGCATTCTGCCTTTCACACATATAAATGCATGCTTAATTACAGCAAGCGACACTAAAATGTCAGGTCCTCATTTTTTTTAAATGGAGATCGTTATGTTGTCATCTTAAGGTTTTGAGGTCCTCCATATTTGCTTATAATTGAGAAATGACACATGTCGGTACCGTAGCATCCTGATGCTATTCTCAGGTCTCCAAATTATATAAAATCCACTAAAATATCCACATGGATTTTAAAAGAGCCTTCCATTCCTCCACTCGCAACAGAACACCGTACGCAACTAGACTTACAATCCTAAGTTTAGAAAGCTTAGAACTACATCACCTTAAAAGCATAGCCCATAAAATAATCTGCTCCAACGTTCTTCCTGTTGACGACTACTTCAGCTTCAACCACAACAACACACAAGCACACAACAGATACAAAGTTAAATTAAACCGCTCTAAACTCGACTGCAGAAAATACAACTTTAGGTAGTTGACGCATAGAACTCACTACCAGACTTCGTAGTGTCATCACCTAACTCCCAAAACTTTACCCTTAGACTATCCCCTGTTGACCTCACCAATTCCTAAGAGGTCAGTAAGGAGCGGGCATAAGTGCCTTCTGTCCCCTGTCCTAATGTTTCTCTTTTACTAGTATCATGTATATAAATATTAAATATGCCTAAATATGCCCATGTCACACCAACACTCCGCAGTCTGCATTGGTTGCTGATCGGTTTCCGGTCACAATTCAAAGTGTTGGTTATGACCTATAAAGCCCTTCATGGCATTGGACCAGAATATCTCCGGGACCACCTTCTGCCGCACAAATCCCAGTGACCAGTTAGGTCCCACAGAGTTGGCCTTCTCCGGGTCCCGTCGACTAAACCATGTCATTTGGCGGGACCCAGGGGAAGAGCCTTCTCTGTGGCAGCCCCGACCCTCTGGAACCAACTCCCCCCAGATATCAGAGTTGCCCCCACCCTCCTTGCCTTTTGTAAGCTCCTTAAAACCCACCTCTGTCATCAGGCATGGGGGAATTGAGATATTCCCTTCCCCCTAGGCTTATAAAATTTATGCATGGTATGTCTGCATGTATGATTGGTTTCTTAAATTGGGTTTTTTACATTACTTTTAATATTAGATTTGTTCAAATTGTCTTTTTGCTGTTGTTAGCCGCCCTGAGTTTACGGAGAGGGGCGGCATACAAAGCAAATTAATAAATAAAATAAATAAATATCTTTGTATATCACCAATACGTCTGTGACAAAACAAACAAATAAATGAAATAAGATATGCACAAAAATACCCCCCCCCCCCGTACTGATTCTCATGGAAAGATTTACTAAGAATCTGTGTGGCAAATCCTCTCGTTTGTTTGTTTCTTAAAAGTCACCCCCTGCTCCTTGTCCAAATTTAATTTCACAGGACAATGGAGCCCAGACGAGATGGAGTTTTGTTTGGCTGCTCAGAGCTTTTAGTGAAGAGTTAACTGTGGGATCAATTTGAGTTGGAAAGATTGGATTATCGGATCAGGCTACAGCGCACGAAACCACGTGATCTGTTTTCTGCCATGCCTCCAGAAAACGGTTTTGTTTATTAGGGCCATTTGGAAGGGTTTTGTTGATTGAAAAAAAGTACGCTGGCCTAATAGCAATTTAAAACAACAACGGCACATTTGATAGCTCATTGAAATTGGTCTGGCTGCTCCCGCTTGATATATGGATGGAAATAATTCGGTAGGCTAGAATTATTGTCATGAACCTTAATTTTTATCGTGTTGCGATTTCACTACTCCTGAAATTTGTTTAGATATAAGCAGGAAGCGGGGGGGGGGAGGCAGCCTACCAATCATATTCTGGGTTGGGTTTTAACCACTCTCTGCAGCCGAATTTGCATCTTGTTCATTTTTCTGAAACAATCCATAATTTTTCTTTCAGCTCTAAAGTGGAGGATTATATCTACAGAGCCTCTGAATGCAAGAAAGTCACAAAATGTCCTTTAATAGCCTCAATTAATTAATTGCCGGCTTTCCGAGCTCTCTGAAAAACCGAGATATTGGCACCAAATGCTTTCCTTTACATAATTAACATATATTCAGAAATTCCTACTCAGCAGGCATGGAAAGATTTGCTGGGTAAACTAACGGGTACATGGGCAGATTTTGATATTTCCCTAAATGAAAATTAATACTGCACAAGAAACTTCAGATCGTGCAGAACGCAGCTGCGAGAGCCGTCGTGGGGCTTCCAAGATTCGCCCACGTTTCTTCAACACTCCGTGGCTTGCATTGGCTGCCGATCAGTTTCCGGTCACAATTCAAAGTGTTGGTCATGACCTTTAAAGCCCTACATGGCATTGGACCAGATTACCTCCGGAACTGCCTGCTACCGCACGAATCCCAGCGACCGATAAGGTCCCACAGAGTTGACCTTCTCTGGGTCGTTTGGCGGGTCCCAGGGGAAGAGCCTTCTCTGTGGCAGCCCCGACCCTCTGGAACCAGCTCCCCCCTGAGATTAGAACTGCCCCCATCCTCCTTACCTTTCATAAACTCCTTAAAACCCACCTCTGCCGTCAGGCATGGGGGAACTGAGATAACTTCCCCAGGCCTATATTGTTTATGTATGGTATGTTGTGTGCATGTTTTTGTAAATTATGGATTTTTAGTTTTAATTATTAGATTTGTATTATACATTGTTTTTTCTATTACTGCTGTGAGCTTCCCTGAGCGGCATACAAATGTAATAAATGAATGAATGAATGAATGAATGAATGAATGAATGAATGAATGAATGAATGAATGAACGAATGATGCTATTTGAGGGAAAAATTCCTGATATTTTGATGCAAAGCTTAGGAAGTGTACCATAAAATTAAAAGAGGGATACAACAATTTGCTTCCCATTTCTCCTTCCTGGGTCACCCCCCACCCCCGCTTAAGGCTGGATAGCTAGGCAAACGGGTGCTGCCAGAGGCATCAATGCTCTCAGCGCCACTTACACCCATGTCTTCTGCTTGTACCTAGGCAGGAGGTGGCCGCGTGAGGCTGGAGGGGAGCCGGGCAGGAGAGAGGTAAGCTCGTCCGAGGCCAGGAAGGAGGAAAGAGGAAAAAAGCAAGGAGCGCAGACGCAGCAGCAGCAGCAGGGGAAAAAAGAAGAGCCCAGCCCAGACCGGTAATCCAGGAAGTGATAGCTGTCAATCAGCTGGAGCTGCGCGCACACCTTCATTTCTGCCAGTGGAACTGCGTTCCACCCCATCCTGCCTTCTGCCCACCCCTGACAGTACCACAGGATAATATTTCTCAATCTTTAAAAAATGTGTGGACGTCAACACCCAGAATTCCCCAACCAAGATGCCGGCTTGAAGTTCACACATCTTAAATTTGCCAAAGTTGTTGTTTGGGATCTTGGATAATCTCTTGCAAGGAGACAACATTCCCTCAATTTCTATGGATTTTCTAAGAGCTGCGTGCCGGGTGAGATTATGATTATTATTTATTATTTATTGGATTTGTATGCCGCCCCTCTCCGCAGACTCGGGGCGGCTAACAACAGCAGTAAAACAGTACAACAAAATCCAATACTAAAAAACAGTTAAAAACCCATTATATAAAAAACAATCATACATACAAACATACCATACATAAAATTGTGAAGGCCTAGCAGGAAAGTGTATCTTAGTTCCCCCATGCCTGGCGGCAGAGGTGGGTTTTAAGCAGCTTACGAAAGGCAAGGAGGGTGGGGGCAATTCTAATCTCTGGGGGGAGTTGGTTCCAGAGGGTCGGGGCCGCCACAGAGAAGGCTCTTCTTCTGGGTCCTGAGATGATGAATGGGTGGGCAGCGTGCACATTCTACCCATTTGAAATACCTGTATGAAAAAGCGTGCGTGTTTTTGCCAACCCAGTGACATTTCTGAATATATACGCATTACTTATGCATGCAAATAATGTTCCCCTGATGTAATACACTTCAGGGAATGTTTCTCCTGATACGAGTGCATGTATTTACTGAGAACAAAACTCTAATAAAATTCTGAATAATGCAGTTTTTCTATGGGTCCAGGAGGTACAAATTGGGATAAATGCTCACATGAACTGGATCTTTTGCTGTGCCTATTTTTAGACAACTCCAAAATTACACTAATGGGAAAAGATGCAATTTTTATTATATATATACTGAGTGTTTTTATTTGTTCTTGTCTCTGTTAGTACTATGTACAAAACAGTTGGGTATGCAATATATAACAAGCTAACTATGAATGCTTATATGTATTGAAGCAGTATAGCTTTAAGAGGTAGTGCTGCAATTTGCCATAAGAGGGAGCTAGAAAGCATGATTCTCTCTCTCTGCTCTCCTTGGTTTTTTTCTGCTGATTCACTGTGACTGATGTAGTAAGCTCTGTGTCAGTTTGTAAGCTGTAATGTATGTGTGATATGTAACACAAACATAGGCTTGTAATATTATCGCTGTAATGAGAGATATTGACTGATTTGAATGTGAATGACCGGACTGTTTAACATAACTAGTATATTTCTAAAGTAAACAATAATTGAACTTTAATGTATCTGTCTTGTATGACTGAATAATTACTCATATCTCCTGGATATCTGCTGGAGTCTCTCATTTTATCTGTGCATGTCCTTGATAATTCAAGGATTGTTCTGCACACTCCTTAACCCATTTACTTCCCCAGGCAGCAAAAAACCTCAATTTTGAAAGACAGCAAGCTCACAGTCACTCATGCCCTCATCACCTCGAAACTCGACTACTGTAACGCTCTCTACATGGGGCTACCTTTGAAAAATGTTCGGAAACTTCAGATTGTGCAGAATGCAGCTGCAAGAGCAATCATGGACTTTCCCAAATATGCCCATGTTACACCAACACTCCGCAGTCTGCATTGGTTGCCGATCAGTTTCCGGTCACAATTCAAAGTGTTGGTTATGACCTATAAAGCCCTTCATGGCACCGGACCAGATTATCTCAGGGACCGCCTTCTGCTGCACAAATCCCAGTGACCAGTTAGGTCCCACAGAGTGGATCTTCTCCGGGTCACGTCAACTAAACAATGCCGCTTGGCGGGACCCAGGGGAAGAGCCTTCTCTGTGGCAGCCCCGGCCCTCTGGAACCAACTCCCCCCAGATATTAGAATTGCCCCCACCCTCCTTGCCCTTCATAAGCTACTTAAAACCCACCTCTGCCGCCAGGCATGGGGGAATTGAGATACCCTTTTCCCTTAGGCCTTTACAATTTTATGCATGGTATGTCTGTATGTATGTTTGGTTTTTTATTATAATGGGTTTTAATTGTTTTTAGTATTGGATTATTGTTATACGCTGTCTTATTATTGCTGTTAGCCGCCCCGAGTCTCCGGAGAGGGGCGGCATACAAATCCAATAAATAAATAAATAAATTACTCATATCTCCTGGATATCTGCTGGAATCCCTCGTTTTATCTGTGCATGTCCTTGGTAGTTCAAGGATTGTTCTGCACACTCCTTAACCCATTTACTTCCCCGGGCACCAAAAAACCTCAATTTTGAAAGACAGCAAGCAATACCATTTTTAGACATGGAATTCCACCCCGAATCACATTCTAGCATCCGTTTTTGCTTTTGAGATGAATTTTTTTATTTGCTTCTGGGCAACTTTTTTCATGGGTTTTTTTCCCTGGGCATCAAAAAAGCTCAAATGTTCAAAACAGCAACCAATACCATTTTTAGACATGGAATTCCACTCTGAATCAAGTTCTGAATCACATTCTAGCATCTGCTTTTGCTTTTGAGACCAAACAATTTTTTTATTTTGCTTCTGGGGAACTTTTTTTATGACCGCGACATCATGCAGTTATTATTATTTATTTATTATTATTTATTAGATTTGTATGCCGCCCCTCTCCGTAGACTCGGGGCGGCTCACAACAATAACAAAGACAATGTAACAAATCTAATAATTTAAAAAATACTAAAAACCCTATTATTAAAAGCAAGCATACACACAAACATACCGTGTATAAATGTCTCAGTTCCCCCATGCCTGATGGCAGAAATGGGTCTTAAGAGCTTTACGAAAGGCAAGGAGGGTGGGGGCAGTTCTGATCTCTTGGGGGAGCTGGTTCCAGAGGGTTGGGGCCGCCACAGAGAAGGCTCTTCTCCTGGGTCCCACCAAACGACATTCTTTAGTCGACGGGACCCGGAGAAGGCCCACTCTGTGGGACCTAATCGGTCGCTGGGATTCGTGTGGCAGAAGGCGGTCCCGGAGACATTCTGGTCCGATGCCATGAAGGGCTTTCTTCCCTCGGGCATCAAAAAAGCTCACTATAGCTGATTCTCAGTCATTCAGGTCAAGATCGTGGAAGCTTCTTGGCTGAGAAGCGAAATGGCTTTGGGGAAAAAACCCAATTATAGTCCAGTTGCCTCCTGAAAGAGCACCTTTGGGACAACCATATCCTTGATGACGAAGAATCGCTACAGACCAATAAATCAAGAGCTCACACAAACTGGATCGAAGTGTATAAAATCATGCATGGGGTAGAAGAGGTGGATAGAGAAAAATTCTTTTCTCTATCACACAATACTAGGACGAGGGGGGCCCTCCCTAAAGCTCATAGGTCAGAAAGTGAGGACAAATCAAGGGAAATATTTCTTCACCCATAAAGCCCTTGGTTGATGGAATTCACTTCCAGAAGAGGTCGTGACAGCTGTCAGCCTGGATAGCTTCAAGGCAGGATTAGACAGATTCATGGATGCCAAGTGTATCATAGGTGGTTATTTAAACGGATGTCAAGTAAGAACATAAGAACATAAGAAGAGCCATGCAAGGAGAAGCCTCCGTGGGGCCTCTCTGGGAATCTCCTGGGGGAAAACAGGGCCGGAAAAGGCGGGGAGAAGCCTCGGTGAGGCCTCTCTGGGAATCTCCTGGGAGGAAACAGGGCCAGAAAAGGTGGGGGAGAAGCCTTTTATTATTTATTATTTATTTATTAATCAGATTTGTATGCCGCCCCTCTCCGAAGACTCGGGGCGGCTCACAGCAATAATAATACAATGTAAACAAATCTAATATTTAAGTTAATTTTAAAAAAACCCAATTTAGAAACCAATCATACATACTAGCATACCATGCATAAATTTTATAAGCCTAGGGGGAGGGAATCTCCTGGGAGGAAACAGGGCCGGAAAAGGTGGGGAGAAGCCTCCTTGAGACCTCTCTCAGAATCTCCTGGGAGGAAACAGGGCCGGAAAAGGTGGGGAGAAGCCTCCTTGAGGCCTCTCTCGGAATCTCCAGGGAGGAAACAGGGCCTCCACCCTCCCTGTGGTTTCCCCAATCACACACATTATTTGCTTTTACATTGATTCCTATGGAAAAAAATGCTTCTTCTTACAAACCTTTCTACTTAAGAACCTGGTCACGGAACAAATTAAGTTCCTAAGTAGAGGTACCACTGTATGTGTATTGCGAAGGTGTGTAAATATTCTCCGTTGTTCAACTGGCCATTATTCCATTCGGGACTGCAAATTACCGACGCTCTTAAATCTCACCACCCTACTTCCTGAAATGAATTAAACTAGCGCTCAATTACACGGTTGCCATTTACATTTTCTCTCATTAGGGTCGTATATTTAAAGGACATTCACCGAGTTCTGGGAGAGTGAAAGACTGAGGGTATAAATTTTTTAAAAAGTTTTCGTGGGAAGAGATTCACCTGGGATGTAAATCTTGTCACCAATGTCAGCGTGGCATTAATTTCTGGTAATTTAATTCCTTTTCTCCCCCGTCAATAGGAATCTTGAGAGTCAGTCAAAGTTCAAAGAATACTAAATAGAGTTCAAGGCCACTTTACATATGTTCCCAATGCGCAGATTTGCTTAATTATCCCTTCCCGGTCATGAAATTCAATATGCAAAATTAACCCAATAATCCAATCAAAATTCATGACTTGAAATAATAGCACAAGTGTTCTGTCGGGCTCTCTGGTTGACTTCTCCCAACAATTCACAGGTACAAATTTCAGACACACACACGTTTGAAAATTCAAAACAATGTTCTTTATAATGAAAATTCACTTAAACTAAGCCCTCTTTTGGTATAGCATAGAGCACTCATCTCCAAACAAATTGGTAATTTGTACAAGTCCCTTATCAGTTCTGTGATACTTAGCTTGCAGCTGTGAGGCAATTCACAGTCTTTCTTCTTTCACAAAGTGAAACACACTTGGCTCTGGCTTAGTTTCAAAGCGGGGAAAAATCAGCACACAAAAAGTCAAAGTCAGTAAAGCAGGCACGAAACACAATGATCAGATAATCCTCCACAATGGTCAAACCCACAGGCTTCTATTTATAGCAGCCTCACTAATGACCACAGCCCCACCCAACCACAGGTGACCTCATTTTCTTTTATAATAATCTCTCAGTTGTTGCTACCTATGCATCGCTCTCCGCATGCGTGGCTGTATCATTAACTCTTGTTCTGAATCCAAGGAGGAGCTAGATAATTGATCTCCTTCTGAGCTGTCTGCCACACTCTCCTCCTCCCTGTCACTCATGTCTTCTTGGTCAGAGGAGCCTTCATCAGCAGATTCCACCGGGGGCAAAACAGGCCTGCAGCATATGGATGTCTCCCCCACATCCACAGTCCTTGGGGCAGGAGCTGGGCCAGAGCTAACCACAACACACAAGTAAGGTTGGATCTTGCTTTAAGCCTGTGTCATAAACTCACAGTCCTTTTTTCGTTCAAGGGATGTGGAAACCTTTTCAAGCTCAGATAGAATTATTATCGTCCTACAACAGGTTCCACCTTTGCCACCAGTTTGCATCACATTTATCTCTCGCACACGCCTCCCCCTCAAGCAATTTTGTTTTTGCGCATGCTCAGTAGCGGGATTCAGCCCTAAACACAGCTGAGGAGCTGATCAGCTGTGCTTCGGGCAAAGAAATAAAACTCAGTATTAACCCAGGAAGTAGTGGTGAGTTCCTACCGGTGCGGTCCAGAACATCGCACTGATAGGATGCAATTTTGATGATGATGCAATTTTCAGTGATTTTTTTTTTTATGATGTTCCAGCACCGATTGTGATATCACCATCAAGTCGCTACCGGTTTGGGCAACCCGGTCTCAACTGGAAGGAACCCACACTTGTCCTACAAGAATAGCTACAAAAAGAGATTGACAAAATTGAACGGGTCCAAAGACGGGCCACAAGAATGGTGGAAGGTCTGAAGCATAAAACGTATCAGGAAAGACTTCATGGACTCCATCTGTAGAGTCTGGAGGACAGAAGGAAAAGGGGGGACATGATCGAAACATTTAAATATGTCAAAGGGTTAAATAAGGTTCAGGAGGGAAGTGTTTTTAATAGGAAAGTGAACACAAGAACAAGGGGGCACAATCTGAAGTTAGTTGGGGGAAAGATCAAAAGCAACATGAGAAAATATTATTTTACTGAAAGAGTGGTAGATCCTTGGAACAAACTTCCAGCAGACGTGGTTGATAAATCCACAGGAACTGAATTGAAACATGCCTGGGATAAACATAGACCCATCCTAAGATAAAATACAGAAAATAGTATAAGGGCAGACTAGATGGACCAGGAGGTCTTTTTCTGCTGTCAGACTTCTATGTTTCTATGTTATACCTCCAGTTTGAAATCTCCAGCAGTCGGCTACTAGCCAGAACGCTAAATCGGGCTCACCACCATGGCTTGTGAGTGCTTGCACGACCAGCGCGATTTTGCTGTGGAAGTAGCAAAATCACGCATGAAGCCGCCAGTGTGCCTGTGTTTCGGCATATGCGGGGGGAAAAACTCACCGAAACACGGGCGCACTTGCGGCTCCATGTGTGATTTTGCTACCTTAACAGGTGCAGAAGCAAAATTGCACAGGCCCCACAAGCACTTACGAACCACGGCGGCGAGCGCAATTTAACGTTCCAGCTAGTAGCCCACAACTGGATATCTCCAGGTTAGAAACAAGAGCTCTAACGTTTTCTTTCTACACTGATGAATCTTTCAAATTCAGTGATACCTCTATTTAAGAAGTTCCAGGTTCTTAAGTAGAAAAGTTTGTAACTAGAAGCAATTTTTCCCATAGGAATCAGTGTAAAAGCAAATAATGTGTGCAAACCCATTAGGAAAGAAATAAAAGCTCAGAATTTGGGTGGGAGGAGGAGGAGGAGGACAGTCACTGCCCAGAGTGAAGGGATCGTTTCTTTTCTCTGGGTGCTGGCAGAGGTTTATTCTCTCTCCAAGCGCCCTTAGACAGGAAAATGCTTTGTTCGCTCTGGACTGCCAAAGCCTCCTTAAGAGCCACCAAAAGGCTCCTCTGGCAGCCCAGAAAAGCCCAAGATGGCCGGGCTTAAAGGGGAAATAGCAAGAAACTGGCCGGGCCTTTGTGCTGCTCTCAAATTTCCTGGGAAATTTTTCCGGTCTCGAGTTCTTAAGTAGAAAATGGTTCTTAAGAAGAGGCAAAAAAATCTTGAACACCCAATTCTTATCTAGAAAATTTCTTCAGTAGAGGCGTTCTTAAGTAGAGGCATCACTGTACTACATTTCCAACCTGGATATCAGCTAGAATCATGTTTCACTGTTACGTAGCAAATCGGTCAGAACTGGCTATATACTATCTGTGGATCTGGCCCTCGAAGAACTCCAGTTTAATCCCCCTGCTATACCCCCAATAACCCTATAATCTGTATGATAACTGGAAAGCGAACACAAGTGCAAACCAGCAGCAAAGGGTTTGAGAACCCATTACTGATCTATCCAATCCAGAAGGAATAATTTCTTGAACTGCGGCATGCAAGAAATTGTGTGTGTTTTTTTCCCATGAGATTTCAATGCCACGGATCAATTGCCTCCCATCAATAACCTTTACCTAGATGTAATGAAAGCATGATTTATCCCTGGTCTATGTTTAAAACCTACACACACACACACAGACACCATTACACAGCTGGGGATGCGATGTCATTTTGACCTTTTAAATACACCCGGAGTTAAACTTAACTTAGCTGACAATCAATCTAGCAGAGGATTTAAAATGAGGCAATAATCAATGTTTAGCAAGATTTAGGTGCCATTGTGATAGAGGCTTAAAAAGGGCTGAAGGTTACAGTCACTGTGGGAAGGATAAGATCTTTCACAAATGGAGCATGAATCAGGATTAATGGAATTCTGGGCCAGGAGGCCCCCAAACAAACCCATTTTCTCATTGCAAGAAATAAAAGGATAATTTGGAAAAGGTGGCACGTGACTTTAAAAAGAAGAAGAAAAAAGAGCTTGCTTGATTTAACAGTGTCTTTCTCCTTTTTGATCCGCAGTAATCCTTTCTTGTTCTTTTAAAAGATTTGATTTTTCAGACTTTCCGAACGTCAAACTCTTGGTAGTGGACTAAGCTACTTAAAAAGTGCCTTACTTATCCCAAAATTTAGGATGGTTTCAAATGTAAATCGTGATAATCGTGCCCTTACATGGCACAAAGTATAGGGCAGTCTTTTTTCTTTTTTTTAACAAAACAGAAAATTTGGAGAAATCACATTCATCAGCTTAAGGAAGAGAAAATAAAACTTCTCTAGCTTCCTAGTTTAATGACAAGAACCAATACATATTTTATTATATATAAATATATATATTTGATGATTTTCTGAAACTCATATTTGTGCTTTTATATATAATGTATGTTTTATTAATGTTACATGTCAGTGATTGTTAGAAATTTCAACCCAAATATCTTCAAGTTGCCAAGGTTGGGAAACACTGCTCTAAACAACTTCATTTGCCCAGAAAACTGACCAAGATGAAATTAACTGTGGAAATGAAGCTAATTGCATGCCATCATGATATGAAACAGATTTTTTTAAAATTATTTTGCTTATAAGATGTTCATCCTGCCTTTATTATGATTAAACCAAGCAGGCAAAGTACATAATATACCTCCACTTCCTTGTTTTCCTCACAGCAACAACCCTGTAAAGTGGGTTGAGCTGACAGAGGGCTTTCTCAGAAAGCCAATTGGTTTTCATGCCTAACGTAGGACTAGAACTCACCATCTCCTGGTGATTGGCCAAAGTCTCCCAGATGGCTTTCATTCCTAAGGCGGGACTAGAATTCATTGTCTCCTTGTGATTGGTCCAAAGTCACCCAGCTGGCTTTCATGCCTAAGGCGGGACTAGAATTCACTATCTACTGATGATTGGCTCTAGGTCACCCAGATGGCTTTCATGCCTAAGGCGGGACTAGAAGTCATCGTCTCCTTGTGATTGGTCCAAAGCAGGGGTAGGCAAAGTTGGCTCTTCTATGACTTGTGGACTTCATGCTAGCTCAGGAATTCTGGGAGTTGAAGTCCACATGTCACAGAAGAACCAACTTTGCCTATCCCTGGTCCAAATTCACCCAGCTGGCTTTCATACCTAAGGCGGGACTAGAACTCACTGTCTACTGCTGATTGGCCCTAAGTCACCCAGATGGCTTTCATGCATAAGGCGGGACTAGAACGCACTGTCTCCTGGTGATTGGTCCAAAGTCACCCAGATGGCTTTCATGCCTAAGACACAGCCCCCTAGTTTCTAAACCAGTACTTTCCCCACTATATCTATTGCATCTTGCATTACTCAAAAGAAAAACCCACGAAATATCCAGAACTGCACGGCAGAAAAAATCTCTCATCTACCCTCCCCTCCCTTTGTAAAAGGGATGCATTTTATCTTATGGCTCCAATTGCTTTTTCTCTATCTTTTTTTATTAACAAGTGCTATAAATACAGTTGACTAAGCGGATAGCCAAAATGTAATATGATACAGTTAACCACCCCGCAGTTGGTTCAATTATCAAAAACGACGGTCTTTTTTACAAACTATTCCTTTCTGCCTTTCTCCCTAATATGGATCGATGTGAGCTCTTCCACCACCACGTTCCCATTTTCTGATGATTGTTATTATCTACAAAAACATGCCGGGGCTAAACTCTGATATCATTCATCACCAAGCTTGGAAGACGATCCTTTTGCTGGCCTCGGGAGCAGACAGCAGCAGAACCCATTATCATTTTTATTCTGAAGATTTTTAATGGTGGTTGCAAACATCAAAGCCTTATTCGTTTTTTTCTCCCTTCCGGGGATAGCATTAGTAACGAAGAGAAGAAGGAGGAACGAGAAGGAATTGCATCACCAAGCTGAAGACAGCTTCTCTTCCATTGTCCCAAAGGTGCATTTTTTTTCAAGAGGCAACTGGACTTTCTGTTTTGTCTTTAAAGAGGTGTCACTTCTCATCCTAGAAGTTTCTTCAGCTTTTAACAGAAGCTTCTTCTACTCTAAGAACAGAAGAATACTGTGTTCAGTTGGAATGCTGCGTTCAGTTCTGGAGACCTCACCTACAACAATAACAATAACAGAGTTGGCCTTCTCCGGGTCCCGTCGACTAAACAATGTCATCTGGCGGGATCCAGGGGAAGAGCCTTCTCTGTGGAAGCCCTAACCCTCTGGAACCAGTTCCCCCGGAGATTAGGATTGCCCCCACCCTCCGTGCCTTTCGTAAACTCCTTAAAACCCACCTCTGCCGTCAGGCATTGGGGAACTGAGATATCTCCCCTTGCCTATGCAGTTTTATGTATGGTATGTTGTATGTTGTATGTATGATTTTTAAACAATGGTGTTTTTTAGACTTTTAATGTTAGATTTATTATTATAGACTTTTAATATTAGATTTGTCATTGTATACTGTTTTTATCACTGTTGTGAGCCGCCGCGAGTCTGCAGAGAGGGGCGGCATACAAATCTAATAAATAATAATAAAACAACAATAACAATAGCAATAGCAATAGCAATAGCAATAGCAATAGCAATAGCAATAACAATAACAATAACAATAACAATAACAATAACAATGACTGTATGACTGTAACTTGTTGCTTATATCCTAAGATTTTTATTAATATTGCTTCTTCATTGCTTATTTGACCCCTATGACAATCATTAAGTGTTGTACCACATGATTCTTGACAAATGTATATTTTATTTTATGTACGCTGAGAGCATAGGCACCAAGACAAATTCCTTGTGTGTCCAATCACACTTGGCCAATAAAAATTCTATTCTATTCTATTCTATTCTATGATGATGATGATATAATAATAATAATAAGAATAATATACACTGCTCAAAAAAATAAAGGGAACACTCAAAGAACACATCCTAGATCTGAATGAATGAAATATTCTCATTGAATATTTTGTTCTGCGCAAAGTTGAATGTGCTGACAACATGGGAAATTGATTGTCAGTCAGTGTTGCTTCCTAAGCGGACAGTTTGATTTCACAGAAGTTTGATTGACTTGGAGTTATATTGTGTTGTTTAAGTGTTCCCTTTATTTTTTTGAGCAGTAGTGGATTCTAAAATCTGATTTACTGGTGATCGGGAGCTGGAGCAATCCACTACTGATATACAGTACATATACATTTTCAGCATATATAATTAATAAAGTTTTGATAGAGAGCATCCGAACATCGATCCTTCCCCCCCATTCCTCGGGTGAGAACAACAAAGAAAATGTTCCCGGTGTTTACAGAGTGAGAAATGAATGCCTGCATTTCTTTGATTTTTCAGGTGCAATTTATTTAACTTTCTTCTAAACGGTGCGCGTGTTATTCACATCGAAGTCCCCCACCAAGTAGCTGTTTGATCGATTCTCACAGCTTTACCAAAACGCCTGCTCCGATCAAGATTGGGATGATGGATCTTTAAATGAAAGCGAGAACAATTTACATCAATAGTTCCTTTTGAAAACTGGGTGCATTTGTAAATCGTCAAAGCGGTAATTATCCCGCATGACCTGTGGGCTTGGTAGTACAGGAAATCCTCGGCTTACGACAGTTCATTTAGTGACCATTCACTAAAGGGTAAAAAAAAGGCTGTTCTGGTCGTTTTTCACACTTACGACCATTACAGTCTCTCCATATCGCATGACTCAAAATCTGACGGAGGGCGTTTGCCCAAGTTCGCCTGGTGCAACCGTTGCGGCCCTATTTGGACAGGGAGTCCTTGCTCACAGTCACTCAAGCCCTTATCACCTCGAGGTTCGATTACTGCAACGCTCTCTACATGGGGCTACCTTTGAAAAGTGTTCGGAAACTCCAGATCATGCAGAACGCGGCCGCGAGAGCCATCGTGGGGCTTCCCAGATTCACCCACGTTTCTACAACACTCCGTGGCCTGCATTGGCTGCCGATCAGTTTCCGGTCACAATTCAAAGTGTTGGTCATGACCTTTAAAGCCCTACATGGCTTTGGACCAGAGTACCTCCGGAACCGCCTGCTACCGCACGAATCCCAGTGGCCGATAAGGTCCCACAGAGTTGGCCTTCTCTGGGTCCCTTCGACTAAACAATGTCGTCTGGCCGGCCCCAGGGGAAGAGCCTTCTCTGTGGCGGCCCTGGCCCTCTGGAATCAACTCCCCCCCGGCGATTAGAACTGCTCCCACCCTCCTTGTGTTCCGTAAACTACTTAAGACCTACCTATACCGCCAGGCATGGGGGATTTGAGACATCTTTCCCCCAGGCTTATTATAATTTATGTTTAGTATGTATGTGCTGTTGGGTTTTTTTTTGTTTTTTTAATAAATTTCTTTATTGAGTTTTCACATATAGTTCAAATCACACATTATTCTGTTTTACAGATTATAAACCATCTCTTTTAAAATTCTTAAAATAAATTTTTACCTGTTACATTCCATTATAGACATTATATTTCATACTTTTATGTTCTAATATTTATTATATTCAATAACTGGTAAATAAAACTTTTTACAAGGTAGCTGTAGATCAGTGTTTTTCAACCGGTGTGCTGCGGCACACTAGTGTGCCGCGAGACATGGTCAGGTGTGCCGCGAGGAGGTTCCCCCCCCCGCTATTGCCCCCCCCCCGCCGCCGCCGCTATTGACACCCTCCCGCGGGAGGCCGGCAAAGGTTGCTTTGAAAGTCGGCCCCCTCGCGCCCATGGCTTCTCGTCGCTTCCCCGAAAGCACCGTCGCTTCCCCGAAAGCGCGTTCCTCATCTCCCTGCCAGTCCGCGGGGGGGGGAGGCGCCGGCAGCAGAAGGGAAGGGAGCCGCGGCCTCCCCTGCCTCCCCACGGTGCCTCCGGCCGCCTCGGCCTTTCGGCGCTGCCCCCCGCCCGCCCCCTCTCCTCCTCCACTGTCTCCTGCCTTTCGGCGTGGCTCCTCCCGCACCCGGAACGCAGGAGACAAAAAATGGCCCAACTCTCGTTGTCTCTCCGTTCTTCTCAGCGGAGGCCAGCGAAGGTGATATTTAATGTCGGGAGCGCGCGGGCGGTTGCGCGCGCTCCCTACCCCCCTGCTAGCCGCTCGGAATATTCAAAATAAGAAAAACCTTCGCCGGTGAAGGCTTTTCTTATTTTGAATATTCCGAGCGGCTAGCAGGGGGGTAGGGAGCGCGCGCAACCGCCCGCGCGCTCCCGACATTGAATATCACCTTCGCCAGCCTCCGCTGAGAAGAACGGAGAGAGAACGAGAGTGAGTGAGAGCAACAGACAGCAAGATAGAGAAAGTGAGAAAGAGAGAGAGAGAAAGGGGGAGAGAAAGAGATAGCAAGAAAGAGAAAGAGTGTGAGAAAGAAAACAAGAGAGAGAGAGAAAGCAAGAGAGAGAGAGAAAACAAGAGAGAAAGTGAGAAAAAGAGAGAAAGAGGGAGGGAGAAAGAGAGAGAGAGAGAATGAAAATAAGAGAGAACAAGAGAGAGACAGAGAAAATAAGAGAAAAAGAGATAGCAAGAGAGAGAGAAAGCAAGAGAGACAGATAGGGAGAGGAAAGGAGAGAGAGAAATGAGAACAAAAAGGGGAGAAAAAAGGAGAAATGATTGAGGCAGAGAATGAGAGGAGAGAGAAACAAAAGAGAGAGAGAGGGGTGATTCTTGAAGCATATGGTAAAAAGCACCCAAATAATAAGAAATGCCCCCCAGCCCACACCTCTTTTTGAAAAGAATAAAAGAGAAAAACCCCCAGCCCTCAACTGGTTTTGGAAATGGTTCCAGTGTGTATACACACACACACATAAGGGGGGGGGGAGAGACAGGGATGGAAAAAGAGGAGAAGTGAGAGGGAAAAGGAATGAGGGAAAAAGGGAGGAAGAGAGAGAAATGAGAAACATGAGAGAGAAAAGGGGGAAAGACAGGAGAAGTACCCAGAAATGAGATATAAATTTGAGTAGGGATGATTGATGATTGACTGTATTTATAAGGGGATGTTACATGGGATTGTATATACGAGGGGGTTATGTATGTATGTATGTATGTATGTATGTATGTATGTATGTATGTATGTATTTATTTATTTATTTGATTTGTGTCATTTTGGTTGGTGGTGTGCCCCAGGATTTTGTAAATGTAAAAAATGTGCCGCGGCTCAAAAAAGGTTGAAAATCACTGCTGTAGATTGTTTCCATTGTACTGTTGCTTCTTATTATATTGCTTCTATATTCTCTTTTGAACCCGTTCATGCCATTTTTGCCATGTTCGTTTGGTTTTTAATTATGATAGGGTTTTTAGTTTTTTTAATATTATATTTGTGCCATTATAATATTGTTTTTATCGTTGTTGTGAGCCGCCCCGAGTCTTCGGAGAGGGGCGGTATACAAATCTAATAAATAATAATAACAATAATATTATTATTATTATTATTATTATTATTATTATTATTATTATTGCTGTTGCAATGTGCTGGGGGGTCATGTCATTCCCCTTTCGGCGGCTTCTTTTACAACGGCGTTACTAACTGTAGTTAACCCCTGTGGCAAGAAAGGTTGCAAAATGGAATGAAATCCCCTTCCCCCCTGTCTCGCTTAGCGTCTGGGCTTCTTCCAACATGGAGACGCAGGGGGGGAAATTGCCGAAAATTGCATCTATGGGTTCATACTGGTGCAGCGTTCTGTGCCACATTGGTATGAACTCACCACTGCCGACCAGACTTCAGAAAGGCTTATGCATAACCACGGGGGGAGCATTTTGGCAAGTGAACCAAAAAAAGTTCGCCATCACTGGCCTACTCAACCTGTAGCAGATTCAATCCAACACAGGAACAATTCCAATACAACTAACTCCTACTTGGACCGGGAGTCACTGCTCACAGTCACTCATGCCCTCATCACCTCGAGGCTCGACTACTGTAACGCTCTCTACATGGGGCTACCTTTGAAAAGTGTTCGGAAACTTCAGATGGTGCAGAATGCAGCTGCGAGAGCAATCATGGGCTTCCCTAAGTATGCCCATGTTACACCAACACTCCGCAGTCTGCATTGGTTGCCGATCAGTTTCCGGTCACAATTCAAAGTGTTGATTGTGACCTATAAAGCCCTTCATGGCATCGGACCAGAATATCTCCGGGACCGCCTTCTGCCGCACAAATCCCAGCGACCAATTAGGTCCCACAGAGTTGGCCTTCTCCGGGTCCCATCAACTAAACAATGTCGTCTGGCGGGACCCAGGGGAAGAGCCTTCTCTGTGGTGGCCCCGACCCTCTGGAACCAGCTTCCCCAAGAGATCAGAATTGCCCCCACCCTACTCGCCTTTCGTAAGCTCCTTAAAACCCACCTCTGTCGTCAGGCATGGGGAAATTGAGATATTCCTTTCCCCCCAGGCCTATACAATTTATGCATGGTATGTTTGTGTGTATGTTTGATTTTTAATCAGGGTTTTTAGTTATTTTAAATACTAGATTTCTCATATGCTGTTTTATTATTGTTGTTAGCCGCCCTGAGTCTACGGAGAGGGGCGGCATACAAATCTAATAAATAAATAAAATAATAATAACAACAGAGTTGGAAGGGACTTTGGAGGTCTTCTAGTCCAACCCCCTGCTTAGGCAGGAAACCCTACACCACTTCAGACAGATGGTTAACCAACATCTTTTTAAAATATTCCAGTGTTGGTGCATTCACAACTTCTGGAGGCAAGCTGTTCCACGGACTAATTGTTCTAACTGTCAGGAAATTTCTCCTTTGTTCTAAGTTGCTTCTCTCCTTGATTATTTTATTTATTTATTCATTTTGTCCAATACATAATACACATTGAAGAGAATAGATATGTAGTAATATAAATAAAGAAAAGAATAGAAGAAAAGATATAAAAGTATAGGTGAACATATTTGAAAGGAAGAAAAGATAAATGAGATAAGGAGAGACAATTGGACAGGGGACGGAAGGCACACTGGTGCACTTATGCACGCCCCTTACTGACCTCTAAGGAACCTGGCGAGGTCAATCGTGGATAGTCTAAGGGAAAAATGTTGGGGGTTAGGGGTTGACACTACTGAGTCAGGTAATGAGTTCCATGCATCGACAACTCGGTTGCTGAAGTCATATTTTTTACAGTCAAGTTTGGAGCGGTTAATATTAAGTTTGAATCCGTTGCGTGCTCTTGTGTTGTTGCGATTGAAGCTGAAGTAATCATTGACAGGTAGAACGTTGCAGCATATGATCTTGTGAGCAATACTTAGATCGTGTTTTAGGCGACGTAGTTCTAAGCTTTCTAGACCTAGGATTGATAGTCTGCTTTCGTAGGGGATTCTGTTTCGAGTGGAGGAGTGAAGGGCTCTTTGGGTGAAGTATCTTTGGACATTTTCAAGGGTGTTGATGTCCGAGATGTGGTATGCGTTCCAGACAAATGAACTGTATTCAAGGATGGGTCTGGCAAAAGTTTTGTAGGCTCTGGTGAGTAGTGTGAGATTGCCAGAGCAGAAGCTGCGTAGGATCAGGTTAACAACTCTAGAAGCCTTTTTGCTTCTTGTTCTACCCTCAAGTGTTTTGGAGAATAGTTTGACTCCTTCTTCTTTGTGGCAACCCCTGAGATATTGGAAGGCTGCTATCATATCCCCACTGGTCCTGCAACCATTCTTCCTATGTTTGCCCAGTTCATTTCTCTTAGTGCCCCAAACGGGGTCAATTTTAACGGATGCCATCTTGAAAAAATAGAATAAACAGTCTTAGCTCCCAACTCTCTCCGTCTTGCATGCTGTAGATTTACAGGACAATAGTGAAATGCAATATATAGGCACCACAGCTGCCTTACAGAATTTACCCCCTTTTCGCTCCCCGCCAAGATTTGTCATCCAATTTTGCTTTTCAACTTGATGGATGACAGTGATTAATTCTGCCAAAGGAGGGGACTAATTCTATTAGCCATATTTAATTAATTTGACGTTATGTTTATATGCCAATGCAATCCAATCAAATTTAGGGTTTTTCTTTTGAGTTTTTTTGGCCTTGGCCAGGTTGATTTCTTTGGAACATGCCACTTGAAATAAAATCTCTTTTGCCTCTTTGGGTGGGAAAAGTGCTTTAGGCATGAACTGGAACTAGGAGAAAAAAGTCGGTCGCAATTTTTCCATCAGGAAGGTGAGGTCTAAGCAGCAACCAATATTTGCCATAGGGAAGCAAGGAATGTTGCAGGTCCCAATTCTTACAGAAGTACATCTGATGGGACCCAGAGGGAGGGCCTTCTCTGTGGTGGCTCCCTCCTTGTGGAATATCACTTTCCTATTAAAAACACTTCCCTCCTGAACCTTATTTAACCCTTTCACATCTTTAAATGTTTCGATCATGTCCCCCCTTTTCCTTCTGTCCTCCAGACTATACAGATTGAGTTCATTAAGTCTTTCCTGATCATTTTTATGCTGAAGACCTTCCACCATTTTTGTAGCCCGTCTTTAGACCCGTTCAATTTTATCAATATCTTTTTGTAGATGAAGTCTCCAGAACTGGACACAGTATTCCAAATGTGGTCTCAACAGTGCTCTATACAGCATGAGGATTTAATCGTAATAGTTTCTTTGTAGTTGTTTACCTCTACACAATAAGCTTTCCAGACTAAAGTACATTGCCAACACTTTATCCTTAGACTATCCACAGTTGACCTCTCCAGATTCCTAAGAGGTCAGTAAAGGGTGTGCATAAGTGCACTAGAGTGCCTTCCGTCCCCTGTCCTATTGCTCTCCTATATCTCCTATAACATTCTCCTTTCCTATATTTATTCTATTCTTTCACTGGTATATTTTATTCCTATTTCTTCTATTCTTTCTTAGATATATTTTACTATGAGTATATCCTCTATAACCTTCATTATATATTTACTATATGTATACCCAATATAACTCTCATTGTGCAGTGGACAAAATTAATCAATCAATCAATAAAAAATAAATAAATCATTTTCGGAATGGAATGAACACGACTGGTGGTCACTGTTCTTTTTTTAATAATCTAACTACAAAGGAAAAATGTGTGGGGGGGATGTTTTAGTTAAAACAGCCATTTCTTTTATTGAGTTGAATGTAATAGATTTTGCTGGCCGGCTCACTTTAATTAGTGAGCCATTATTCTCACAATGGCAGACATGCGAGGGTGAGCAAGGGTCATTTGGTGCATGTAAATGGCGGAGCTAATAAGGTCCATCTGGATTCGCCGAGACGGGAAGCCACATCTCAAATGAGCGAAGGAGATGAATTCGGTACAACTTGTAAGTGACAGTCTTCCAACTTCAGGGATTCGTTCTACAGGCTGTAATGAGGAATGTTTGACACCGCGACAATTTCATTAGTGAATTCCTAGAGATCGGATCCCTTATTAGCTCAGAACTTAAACAGAGGAGAGAGTAGGGGGAAGGAGGCATTTAATTTTGGCAAATTGTTTTAACTATAGGGGGGAAATTTTAATAAGAGTAAACAGACATTAAAGAGACGTGGACTTAGCCCTCTAATGGGAGCGTAGAGATTCTAAACTGCTGATGGGTTTGACCCCACCCTCAAACTCAGCCCACACAAAATAATGAATACATTCCTTTCGCACTCCTACTTCCGCCTCCTCACCATTTTAAATTGTCTTTCTAAAAAGATCCCCATGCCCTTCTGATTTTGCAGAACACGCAAATTCCACGTTCCGTTTTTTTTTTTTTTTAAATCATAACTCAAAAAAGAAAAAAAATCCTCTCTTTCTTTTTTTGGCCTTTAAGGAAAAGCATTTTAAAATATAGGAGATAAGATCCAAGAATGTAATGAATTCAGTTCCCGGGCTGAACAGGAGGGAAGGGAAGATTAACTGCATCGTTGGCCAGAACTTTCTTCTTTTTTACCGAGATTGAGAAAAAGAACGTAAGAAAATAGAACAACTGTCTTTTTTTCCCTGGAGTATTTCATCCCAGTTCAGGATGGCTAAAGGATGGCTAACGCAGACACTTCTGTGATCACAAAAGTCAATTATATCCTTGAAAAAAATCCGGCGAGAAATGCTTGAAAATGACAAAATTAGACTTGAGACGGCAACTGTGACAAAGCTCACTTGGAAAATACAGTGGTACCACTACCTACGAACTTAATTCATTCCATGACCAGGTTCTTAAGTAGAAAGGTTTGTGAGAAGAAACAATTTTTCCCATAGGAATTAATGTAAAAACAAAGAATTCGTGTGACTGGGGAAACCACAGGGAAGGTGGAGGCCCCGTTTCCTCCCAGGAGATTCCTAGAGAGGCCCCACGGAGGCTTCTCTCTGCCTTTCCCGGCCCTGTTTCCTCCCAGGAGATTCCTAGAGAGGCCCCACGGAGGCTTCTCCCCACCTTTTCTGGCTCTGTTTCCTCCCAGGAGATTCCTGGAGAGGCCCCACGGAGGCTTCACTCTGCCTTTCTGGCCCTGTTTCCTCCCAGGAGATTCCTAGAGAGGCCCCACGGAGGCTTCTCTCTGCCTTTTCTGGCCCTGTTTCCTCCCATGAGATTCCTGGAGAGGCCCCATGGAGGCTTCTCCCTGCCTTTTCCATGTACAGTTTCGGAGGCTCAGGGTTTGTAAGTAGAAAATGGTTCTTGAGAAGAGGCAAAAAAAAATCTTAAACACCCAGTTCTTATCTAGAAAAGTTCATAAGTAGAGGCCTTCTTAGGTAGAGGTACCACTGCATTGGAAAGAAGGGATCAGACCCATCACTGTCAAAAATGGATGCATCACGCAAACTGATTTGCCCGAATGAACTTGAAGGTCTTCAAAATGTATTGGCAGACGCAAAAAGTAGCATTGAGCAAGGATTGTGTTCAGCTGATCTTTTGGCAAAAAGAATTAAATTAGATCTTTTGGCAAAAAGAATTAAAAAGAGAAAGAGAAGGGGGGAAATATAACCAACCTACAGAATTTGCTGTTTTTCTGGCAGAAAAGTATAGCGTTGACCATATGGGGTTTTTTAAATTTTTCAATATTTTAATTAATTGGATTATGTATTGGATTGCTTTTCACTTGTTGTGAGCCACCCCGAGTCTTCGGAGAGGGGCGGCATACAAATCCAAATAATAAAATAAAATAAATAAAATATCGACACTGATTTGGGGTTCAGATATGCGTCAAAGCTTCCCAGTTCGTTTTTCTTTACAAAGTTCTAAAGCTTTTAGATGGATCTAAAAATTCTTTCTCAGCTCGTTTCAAAAGGAGTTTTCATCATGTATGCTTGGAATCAATCATCCAAAAGAGGGAGGGACAATAGGATGCCTTAAAAGACTTCAAGAGCAATTATTACGAAAAGGAATTTATTATGACAAGATAATCCAGAGAGTTCATTCAATTCATTTACTTTGACAAAGCTTGGGTTGACCCCAATTGGATGTCCTTGCCTGTCAACAGCTCAATACTTAGCTTTGCCCCTATCAAATCTTTTCCTCTTCAGGATGCTGTTTTATATTTATTTATTTTATTTTATTTTTTATTTTATCTTACGTATTCGTTTGTCAAACATGTATAGGATAATAGTAGTTTGTATCAACATAACATAAGGCAAAATAATGATAAAAGAGGACAATAGGACATTAGCCCACACCCATAAATGAGTGCCCATACCCATAATTCTGACCGCACAAATCCCAGCGGCCAATTAGGTCCCACAGAGTTGGCCTTCTCCGGGCCCGTCGACCAAACAATGTCGGCTGATGGGACCCAGGGGAAGAGCCTTCTCTGTGGTGGCCCCGACCCTCTGGAATCAACTCCCTCCAGAGATTCGAACAGCCCCCACCCTCCTCGCCTTTCGTAAGCTACTTAAAACCCACCTCTGCCGCCAGGCATGGGGGAATTGAGATACTCTTTCCCCCTAGGCCCTTACAATTTTATGCATGGTATGTCTGTATGTATGTTTGGTTTTTATAATAATGGGATTTTACTATTTGTTTGTTTGTTTGTTTGTTTGTTTGTTTGTTTGTTTGTATGCCGCCCCTCTCCGTAGACTCGGGGCGGCTCAGAACACAATAAAACAGTTCATAACAAATCTAATAATTTAATTTAAAATATTTAAAAAACCCCATTACAGTGGAACCCCGACATAAGAGCTGCTCGACTTAAGAGCTACTCGAGATAAGAGCTGGGAGAGGAGAGACATTTTTTTATTTTATTTTATTTATTACTTGGATTTGTATGCCGCCCCTCTCCGCGATACGAGCCGAGAAGAGCCGGGCTGGCTTACTTTCCTTCCTTCCCGCGCTGATGCAGAGCCACTCGAACAAAACGTCGCACCCCTCTGATGCTTTCGGCGGCTTCCGAAGCGACGCTGGGCTCTTTTGCCGCCAAAAGCGTCAGGGGGGCGTGACGCTTTGTTCGAGTGGCTCTGCATCAGCGCGGGAAGGAAGGAAAGTAAGCCAGCCCGGCTCTTCTCGGCTCGTATCCCGGCACTTGGTGAGTGGAGAGGCGGTCGCCTCCCCTGCCGCCCCACTCTGGGGGTCCTTGGCTTCTGCTGGGGGTGGGGGGATCCGAACGCTGTTTTGAATTTCACATTCCGAGTGGCCCAAACGCCAAAGGCGAACTTCCGCACCTCAGGAGTTAGCTCGCAAACGGCGCGGCTGTTTTAAAACATCGCTGCCGGCCTGGGGGGGGAGAGGGAAAGGGGGGAGAGGGGGGAGAGAAAGAGAGAGGGAGAGAGAGAAAGAGAGAGGGAAAGGGGGGAGAGGGGGGAGAGAAAGAGAGAGGGATAGAAAGAGAGAGAGAGTGAGAGATGCTCAGTGAGCCTTTCTTTGAAGTTGCCTTTCTTTCTTTCTTTCTTTCTTTCTCTCTCTCTTTCTTTTTCTCTCTTGCTCTCTTGCTCTTTCATTCTTTTTTCTTTCTCTTTCTTTCTTTCTTTCTTTCTTTCTCTTTCTTTCTTTCTTTCTTTCTTTCTCTTGCTTTCTTTCTTTCTCTTGCTTTCTCTCCTTCCTTCCCTCCTTCCATTTCTTTCATTCTCCCTCTCTATTTTTATTTCTCTTTCATTTTCTTTCTTTCTCTCTTGCTTGCTTTCTTTCTTGCTCTTTTTCTTTCTCTCTTTTACCTTCCCTTCCTCTATTTCTTGCTTTCCTTTTCCTTCCTCCCTTCTTTCCTCCCTCTACAGGATTGGGTGGCAGTGAAGTTACTCTCCCCTTTCATAAGTTTCTTTGCTTCCTTCCTCTGTTCCTGTCCCTTCACCCTTTCTTTCTTTCTTCCTTTCTTTCTTTCTTCCTTCCTTCCTTTCTTTCCTTCCTTCCTTTCCTCCCTCCATTTCTTGCTTTCCTTTTCCTTCCTCCCTTCTTTCCTCCCTCTACAGGATTGGGTGGCAGTGAAGTTGAATAAATAACTACAGTTTAATGAATAAAAATAAAAGTTTGCCATGTTGATTGTTTTGGGTAAAAAGAGGAAGGGAAGGAAAGCTCTCAGCTTATCATCTTATTAATAAGTAAAGTTACATTTATTCTTGCAATGTCTTTTTGCATAATTTAGACTAACTTTGTGAGTTTTTTGAGGGCTGGAACCAATTAAAATTATTTACATTAATTCCTATGGGGAAAAGTCGTTCGAGATAAGAGCTGCTCGACTTAAGAGCGCAGGTCCGGAACGAATTAAACTCGTATCTCGAGGTACCACTGTATTAAGCAGACAATGTTAATAATGTTTTCTTAAATTGATTTAATTTTTTACTACTGGATTTGTAATGTATTGTATTACTGTTATGTTGTGAGCCTCCCCGAGTCTTCGGAGAGCGGCGGCATACAAATCTAATACACTATAACTCTAATAAACTATAATTCAATGCTTGGAGAGGGTGAAAACAGCTTCCCCCACCCCCTGTAGGTCCTCTGGAGGCTGGAAATGGCCTGTTTTCCATCTGGTGGGCCCAGTTGGCTCATTTTTCACCCTCCCCAGACTCCAAAGGCTTCCCTGGAGCCAGGGGAGGGTAAAAATGCCCTTCCCCATTCCCCGGAGGCGCTCTGGAAGCCAAAAACGCCCTCCCAGAGCCTCTGTGCAAGCCAAAAATCAGCTGGCCCCCATGCCATCACTGGCTTATGTTGACATCCACCTCCAAGTACGATTTCCAATACATCACCCTCATTTTCCCACCTCCCCGCGATGTGTGAGCAAAAGTAAACCATTGCCTTTTGTCTAATGCCGACCTGATTCTGTTAGCAGGGGCTGATTCCATGCCATTTTTCTAATTGGATTGCTGGCAAAGGAGAGACCCCCATTCGGTATTTTCAAAGCAGCCACGAAGTACAACAAATGTCGCCGTTGGAACAAAATGTTCTTTCTCGGTGTGCAAGCGCACATGAGTGCATGTGTGTGCTGACGCACCCTAAAATTTCATTATCAAAAGAACAACTTTTTTGTTTGAGCTGCTTTGGCAAGAACAAAATAGATAGCAAAGCCAACCAAATTTGAGTGAAAGGGGAAAACGTTTTTCCTGAATCATCTGCAAATGTGCTTCCCAAAGTGTTTATGTTTTCTTAACAACCACCGATTGCTTGGTTTCTGTCTTTTCAGTGACAAACACCTGGGGGGAAACAAACAAACGCGGTGATGATGATTGCATTTGGAGTTATTATCTTAAATAAAGAGTGGGGGGAAGCATTGGACCAGAGTACCGCCTGCTACCGCACGAATCCCAGCGACCAATAAGGTCCCACAGAGTTGGCATTCTCCAGGGTCCCGTTGACTAAACAATGTCGTTTGGCGGGCCCCAGGGGAGGAGCCTTCTCTGTGGCAGCCCCGGTCCTCTGGAATCAACTCCCCCCGGAGATTAGAACTGCTCCCACCCTCCTTGTCTTTCGTAAACTACTCAAGACTCAGGCATGGGGGAGTTGAGACACCTTTCCCCCAGGCTTTTTTATACTTTGTTTTATGTTTGGTATGAATGTGCTGTTTGGTTTTTTTAAATAATGATAGGGTTTTATATGTTTATAATATTAGATTTGTTCCACTGCTACATTGTTTTTATTGCTGTTGTGAGCCGCCCGGAGTCTTCGGAGAGGGGCGGCATACAAATCTGATAGATAGATAGATAGATAGATAGATAGATAGATAGATAGATGATAGATAGATAGATAGATAGATAGATAGATGATAGATAGATAGATAGATAGATAGATAGATAGATGATAGATAGATGATAGATAGATAGATAGATAGATAGATAGATAGATAGATAGATAGATAGATAGATAGATGATCGATAGATAGATAGATAGATGATAGATAGATAGATAGATAGATAGATAGATAGATAGATAGATAGATAGAGTAGTGATGGCCATATCTGCTGGCATGCAAGCCGTTGCACTAGCTCAGCTCCAACATGCATGTGTATGCTGGCCAGCTGATTTTTGGCTCGCACAGAGGCTCTGGGAGGGCGTTTTGGGCTTCCAGAAGGCCTCCGTGGGGATAGGTGAGGTCGTTTTTACCTTCCACAGCTCCAGGGAAGCCTTTGGAGACTGGGGAGGGTGAAACATGAGCCTACTGGGCCCACCAGAAGTTCGGAAACAGGATGTTTCTGGCCTCCAGGGGGCTTCCAGGGAGTTGGGGAAGCTGCTTTCGCCCTCCCCAGGCTTTGAATTATGGGTGTGCATATTCTTTTGGTATAGAGAATCGAAATCTAGTTTGAAAATTAGAATAGGGAGATCAGGAGGTTTGCACATGCTCAGTACTTTGATTTTGGGAGAAACACAGGAAGGAAGGAAGGAAGTTGAACGGTTGCTAAAAATGGGCAACTTTGCTAAATGCTTTCCCAAGTATAAAAGAAAGAAGGCCCAATAAAATGACTGCATGTTTAAATGCATTGATTCAGCACTCTTTGCTTCTAAACCTTTTAGTTCCGAGAACCGCTCAGGAAAAGCCTACAGACCTCTCCTCAGGAGAAAGAAAATGTACGATATGCATAAAATAGAGCCAATTTGCTCCAGTGGCTAAGGCATCGCCATAGAAAGTGGGAGGCCATGAGTTCAAGTCTTGCTCTGGCCATGAAAAATAGCTGAGTGACTTTGGGCCAATCAACTAGGGGGCTCTGAATTCTAGTCCCACCTTAGACATGAAAGCTGATTGGTTGACTCTGAGTCAATCACTACGGGACTCGGCGTTCTAGTCCCACTTTAGGCATGAAAGCTGATTGGTTGACTCTGAGTCAATCACTACAGGACTCGGAGTTCTAGTCCCACCTTAGACATGAAAGCTGATTGGTTGACTCTGAGTCAATCACTACGGGACTCGGCGTTCTAGTCCCACTTTAGGCATGAAAGCTGATTGGTTGACTCTGAGTCAATCACTACAGGACTCGGAGTTCTAGTCCCACCTTAGACATGAAAGCTGATTGGTTGACTCTGAGTCAATCACTAGGAGACTTGGAGTTGTACCCCTGACTTAGGCATGAAAGCTAATTGGGTGACTGCGTCAATCACTAGGAGATCTTGAATTGTAGTCTTACCTTATCTTGAAAGCCAGGTGGGTGACTTTGGCCACTCCCTCTCTCTCAGATGAACCCATCTATTAGGTCGCTGTTGTGGAGAAAATAAGAGAAATAAGAGGTATTGGAATATGTTCCAATCCTTCAATTATTTGTAAAAATAACAAAGGTGGATAGAAATAAATAGTAAAATCCGTAGATGTAGACTGGATTACAGAAGAAGCCGATTAAGTTTAAAGAGAGTTATCCAAATATTAAAATCACAATCTGTGTGAAAATGAAGTTCTATATTTTTGTTCTCAGATGGAGAACAAGTTCAGAGACCCCCTAAAATCTGCCCAAGAAACTCCTAAATGTGCTCTGGTTTGTTTCAGCATTGCTGTTTGTGGATGTTACAAGTGGCTAGTTTTGATTAATGGCTTCATTACAGCAGAAACCGGCTGCCAGCGCTCAGCAATTTCAGACCTCTCCTAAATATACAGCAAGAATCATCCCCTTTGATGAGCTCAGATATTTATGAGTTTACTTAAATGCTTCTAGGAGAGATTGCATTGCAATGAAGGTGGCTAGGTAGAAGAAAGAAAGGGAGGGAGGGAGGGGGAGAGAGAAAGAAAGAAAGAAAGAAAGAAAAAGGAAGGAAGGAAGGAGAGAAAAAGGAAGAAAGGAAGAGAGAGAGAGAGAGAGAGAAAGAAGAAAGTGAGAAAGAAAGAAAGGAAGGAATAAGAAAGAGAAAGAAGGAATGGAGGAAGGAAAAAGAAAGGAAAAAAGAAATAAAGAAGAGGAAGGATGGAGAGAGGAAGGAAAGAAACAAAGAAACAAAGAAACAAAGAAAGAGGGAGAGAAAGGAAGGAAGAAGGAAAGAAAAAAGAAAGAAAAAAAGAGAGAAAAAGGAAGGAGGAAGGAGGGAAAGAAAAGAAAAGGAAGGAAAGAAGGAAGGAAGGAAGGAAGAAGGAGAGAAAGGAAGAGGGAGAGAAAGGAAGGAAGAAAGAAAAAAGAAAGAAAAAAGAGAGAGAAAGGAAGGAGGAAGGAAAGAAAGAAAGAAAGAAAGAAAGAAATTGACATTGCTAGCAATGCATAATCCCTTCCTCAACTGCAGAAAAATCCTTGTCTTCCTCCCACTCCTCTTCTTTTGGAGCAGGTCCTTTTGGGAAATAAGGCAAGCACATAAAAAGTCCTTTTTTGTCAATCTGATTTCGAAAAGCCAGACCACTTCCAACTCCCTAAAAGAGTCCCGTAAAAGTGCTTATAAAATGTAAAGTATTTTATCCTTGGGATTTATCTGATTCTAATATGTGATGTGACTTGGGCCTGTAATTGATGGGATTATCCATCTCTCTCACACACAGAGAGAGAGGGAGAGAGACACACACACAACTAGAATTACAATAACACATTGTGCATCACTCCATCTCGCACAGGTGCTGAATAAAACCTGAAAATCTTCTTTAGCATATGGCACGGAGGGCATTCATGCAAATGTACTTTTCAATTCTCTCCTTTCTTTGCGCTCGGTTTTGATGCAAATATGTTCGGATGCTTGAAAACTTATTACACGTCGTTCTGCGATCAAATTACTAGAAGCGCAAATCCCAATCTTTCCTTCTTCTTTTTTTCAGCAGGTGTTCATGCTCCCCAGCCCTATGCTTCAATGACCCTTTTCAAAAACCCTCTAACCACCTTTTAAAGGAGGCATCCTCTTCTTTCCCAAGCTGTCAAAACAGGAGAGTTCGGTTGCAAATTGCCCGTGACCTCCTGCACATGAGATGCACAAACTGGAACAGTGTTTAAAAAGCAGGATAAAAGATCTGTTCCTCAAGGACATTATCCAGAAGTTGGTTGTTGGGTTTTTTTCCTGGCTACAAATTCTTTTGGATGTCACACACGAATCCCAAGTTTCCTGCCTCTAATGAAGCTTCAGGCCTTGTCGTCTTAAGTGTCGGTGTATTCGCGATCCCAGAAGCTATTGAATTTTGCAGGACGACCTCTCGTCCTGACATGACTAAGAATCTTCAGAAATAACAGCCAAGGAGAAGGGCTCTTAAGGAGCAGATAAGGGAGAACCTGCAGTCTGGCAGAATTAAAGTGCAAACACCATCAGAACCTTGGACAGCTCATTTTAGGAAAGCTAAGAGTTTATGTAACTCTCCAAATAAAAAAAAAACCCTGTTATTCCGGTACTTATCTGTACTCAAGTGAGGCCATGAGAAGGCTAAAGAGCTAAGTGACTCCCTGCTTACTGCAGATTCCTGGGTTTATTTGTTTGCTCACATGGGCTTATGTGCTGCTCCACAGGAGGGGGAAAAGAAAACGATGCTAAAGAGTTTACACTCTATAATGCAGTAATAGGATTTTAGCATACTTAATATAGCAACAACCAAGCATTAGACATCACAGGCAATTATCGGGTGCCACTCTGCACGATGCAATCAAGAATTCCAGAGCCCTCCACAGGGTTAGTAGGTGTTGTGGTTAGCTCTGGCCCAGCTCCTGCCCCAAGGACTGTGGATGTGGGGGAGACATCCACGTGCTGCAGGCCTGTTTTGCCCCCGGTGGAATCTGCTGATGAAGGCTCCTCTGACCAAGAAGACATGAGTGACAGGGAGGAGGAGAGTGGGGCAGACAGCTCGGAAGGAGATCAATTATCTAGCTCCTCCTTGGATTCAGAACAAGAGTTAATGATACAGCCACGCATGCGGAGAGCGATGCATAGGCAACAACAACTGAGAGATTATTATCAAAGAAAATGAGGCCACCTGTGGTTGGGTGGGGCTGTGGTCATTAGTGAGGCTGCTATAAAGAGCAGTCTGTGGGTTTGGCCATTGTGGAGGATTATCTGATCGTTGTGTTTCACGACTGCTTTGCTGACTTTGACCTTTTGTGTGCTGATTTTTCCCCGCTTTGAAACTAAGCCAGAGCAAAGTGTCTTTCACTTTGTGAAAGAAGAAGGACTGTGAATTGCCTCACAGCTGCAATCTAAGTATCACAGAACTGATAAAGGACTTGTACAAATTACCAGTTTGTTTGGAGACGAGGGCTCTTTGCTATACCAAAAGAGGGCTTGGTTTAAGTGAATTTTCATTATAAAGAACATTGTTTTGAATTTTCAAACGTGTGTGTGTCTGAAATTGTATCTGTGAATTGTTGGGAGGATTCTACCAGAGAGCCCGACAGAACAAGTAAGGATGGAGATGTCCTTATATTTGAAAGGGGAGAGGTATGTTCACGGGTTCAAGGCTGCGGTCTGTGCTAACCAGGCACTAACTTCGGCATCAATCCCGGGAATTGTCAGCCAATGAGCTGCAGAGGGCCAGCAGAAGGTTGCCCTAAGTGCAGGGGGGTGAACCAGCCCATGTCAAAGACACAGTACACAAATGGGTTTTTTTAGAGGATGAGGAAGGTCACAAGAAAGACTTGCTCTGGGATGGGGTGCCATTCCCTGGGACTCAGGACCAAGATCAAGCCTTCCCTAGCCAATCTCACTGAATGTACTAGGCAATCTTGAAATTACACAGATCCAAATTCATCTAGGGCTTTGGCCTCTTGAATTGTACCTAAAAGTCCAATTATCTGTAGGGTAACCAATGCAGTTCTTGCAGTAGATGTGACCTCTGGGAGAAGGTTAGGTCCAAGCCTAATTAGGAAGGGGATTCACATTTCCTGTAAGATGGGTGACCATATAAATGATTGCATTAGTTTGGGTTGGGTTGGATTGGATTGGATTGGGTTGCGGGTGGGGGGGCGGGTGGACAGACAGACGGACGGACAGACAGACAGACAGACAGGCAGGTAGGTAGGTGTGAAAGACAGATGATGGGTGGATAACAAGAGAGAGGATAGATAGGAAGAGATAGATGATAGATAGATTGATAGATAGATAGATAGATAGATAGATAGATAGATAGATAGATCATAGGTAGGTAGGTAGGTAGGTAGGTAGGTAGGTAGATGAGAAAGATAGACAGATGGATGATGGGTGGATAACAAGAGAGAGGATAGATAGGAAGAGATAGATAGATGATAGATAGATAGATAGGTAGGTAGGTAGGTAGGTAGGTAGGTAGGTAGGTAGATAGATAGATAGATAGATAGATAGATAGATAGATAGATAGATAGATAGATAGATAGATGGAGACAGACAGACATACAGGTGATGGGTGGATAAGAGAGAGAGATGATAGATAGATAGATAGATAGAGAGAGAGAGAGAGAGAGAGAGAGAGACAGACAGACAGACAGACAGACAGACAGACAGACAGACAGACTCTGCTAGCAACATTAGCATTTATTTTTCTGATTTCCAAAATGAACAAAAAATACTCCATTAACACACAAGCTCCATTAATGGCTAATTATATCACGCAGAGCAGTTGCTTCATTCATCTGAAACAGGGAGACAAGGAGATAGAGAGAGAACCCAAAATTTAGAATTACAATAGAAGAGCCCTTAAAATAGATCTAGCGTGCTGTCAAATTTGTGTGGCTACTAGAAATTTCTTTCCAGGGAGAAAGACACAATCTTGTTGGGGCATTTCATCCGAAAGATAGGAAAAACGTAAAATCACACCAAAAAAAGGAAGGAGGGATTGATATTCCTGCTCTCTGTTTGTGTTAAAAACAGAGCCGGTTTGCAACACACACACACATACACACACACACATATAACCAGGCAATTTGCACAACGTATGCAGGCGGCTAGACAATATAAGCACCAACCTTGACTCTGCTTTTGTTTAGCATCCACAAGATGGGATAAGAGAACCATCTCGTCTCCATAAAACATGAGCGTATGTTTATTTATAAACTCCTGCACATGGTAATTTGTATGGGATAAGCATGGGCCATGCATGATTTCCCCAAACAGTGCGTGGCATGTTTGCTAACTACGATAGGAAAATATGCCACTCAGTTTATCCTAAGTCATGATGGTAGGGAAAGCAAGTAGAATGCTTGGCTGTATAGCTAGAGGCATAACAAGCAGGAAGACGGAGATTGTGATCCCCTTATATAGAGTGCTGGTGAGACCCCATTTGGAATACTGTGTTCGGTTGTGGAGACCTCACCTATAAAAAGATATTGACAAAATTGAACGGGTCCAAAGACGGGCTACAAGAAGGGTGGAAGGTCTTAAGCATAAAACTGATCAGGAAAGACTTAATGAACTCAATCTGTATAGTCTGGAGGACAGAAGGAAAAGGGGGGACATGATCGAAACATTTAAATATGTTAAAGGGTTAAATAAGGTCCAGGAGGGAAGTGTTTTTAATTGGAAAGTGAACACAAGAACAAGGGGACACAATCTGAAGTTAGTTGGGGGAAAGACCAAAAGCAACATGAGAAAATATTATTTTACTGAAAGAGTAGTAGATGCTTGGAACAAACTTCCAGAAGACGTGGTAGATAAATCCACAGTAACTGAATTTAAACATGCCTGGGATAAACATATATCCATCCTAAGATAAAATACAGGAAATAGTATAAGGGCAGACTAGATGGATCAAGAGGTCTTTTTCTGCCGTCGATCTTTATGTTTCTACGTTTCTAAGTCATTTTTGCTTGCTAATCGGTTGCTTTGCTTCCCCGTCATGATGAAAGCTGTTGCAAGCTCCTTGGTTTACAGCTGTGACTGGGCCCAAAATTTCCATGGCTGAGTGAGAATTTGTTACGTGGGTTTCTCCCTTTCTATGATGTCTCTTTACACTGTTGTTAGGTGGGTCCCTGTAGTTGATAAGTTAGTAACCTGGTTGGTTAAGTGACTTCCCCATTGACTTTGCTTATCAGAAGGTTACAAAAGAGGGTCGTGTATCACCCCCCCACCCCCACCCCTGGGTGTTCTCTCGGGCTCTCTGGTAGACTCCTCCCAAAAATTCACAGGTACAAATTTCAGACACACATTTGAAAATTCAAAACAATGTTCTTTATAATGAAAAGTCACTTAAACCAAGCCTTCTTTTGGTATAGCAAAGAGCACTTGTCTCCAAATAAACTGGTAATTTGTACAAGTCCCTTATCAGTTCTGTGATACTTAGCTTGCAGCTGTGAGGTAATTCACAGTCCTTCTTCTTTCACAAAGTGAAACACACTTTGCTCTGGTTTAGTTTCAAAGCAGGGAAAAATCAACACACAAAAAGTCAAAATCAGTAAAGCAGTCACGAAACACAACGATCAGATAATCCTCCACAATGGCCAAACCCACAGGCTGCTCTTTATAGCAGCCTCACTAATGACCACAGCCCCACCCAACCACAGGTGGCCTCATTTTCTTTGATAATAATATCTCAGTTGTTGCTGCCTATGCATCGCTCTCCGCATGCGTGGCTGTATCATTAACTCTTGTTCCGAATCCAAGGAGGAGCTAGATAATTGATCTCCTTCTGAGCTGTCTGCCACACTCTCCTCCTCCCTGTCACTCATGTCTTCTTGGTCAGAGGAGCCTTCATCAGCAGATTCCACTGGGGGCAAAACAGGCCTGCAGCATGTGGATGTCTCCCCCACATCCACAGTCCTTGGGGCAGGAGCTGGGCCAGAGCTAACCACAACACTGGGATGCTGGAACCTGGAGATTGGCCCCAAATCACCCAGCTGGCTTTCATGCCTAAGGCGGGACTATAATTCATTGTCTCCTGGTGGAGTTGGCAATTCCATCTCTGGAAGTTATTTCTAGCCGCCAATCAACCTGCATCAAGCCTTTGAAATTCCGAAGTTTGGTTTGGATCGACTACCGAAATAGCTATTCGCCACTAGGCACCGTTTGGTGGATAAAATAACTGCCATCAACTTATTTTAGCTTTCGCTTGTAGCAGGAAAAAATGTGTTCCACCCCCATAATGGGTGAGTCACCTTTTTTCAATAGCACATTGACACTGCAGAGAGAGAGAGAGAGAGAGAGAGAAATAATAATAATCCACTCTGTAGGTTTCAAAATCTGTACAACTTTCTCAATTTTTAAGACGCGTGGTTTGGAAATCTGCAATAATGTAATGATGTTAAGCGTCAAATGTCTTGGCTCTGCTGTCACGTCTAAGCTAACTTTGATTTTTTAGGGAAAATCTTCCATTTCCCAGCCCATCAAATTACAGAAAATAAGCTCTTTGTGTGTGAGAGAGAGAATGTGTGTGAGTGTGGTGTGTGCCTTAGTAAGTTACTGAAAATCTGAATATTCAGAAGGAAGATGCTTTTATTCCAGTCGGAGTTTAAAGAAAGCTTTTGATGGCAATTCCAGATTTCTTCTGTGATTTTTGCACTAACTGCAGGAACTCAACAACATTTTGCGAGGCTTTCAATCCGCTTCATTGTCATGGAACGAATAAACCTTGGAGGATTCCTTTCTTCTTCTTCTTTTTCACATTTAGGAATGAATGTGATTTTTTTCTGATCTAAAGTGCTGTACTGGTAGGGAAAGGGTTGGTTGAAGGAGCTTCCTTCCTAGAGAAGAAACAGATGTCATTTTGGCAATATTTGGGGTTTGGATTTTTTGAAAGAGAGAGAGAGAGAAAGGAGAGAGGGAGAGACAAAGAAAGAGAAGGAGAGAGAGAGAAGGGGAAAGGGAGAGGGAGAGAGAAAGAGAAGTAGAGAGGAGAGAGAGAGAAAGAAAGAGAAGGAGAGAGAGAGAAGGGGAGAAGGAGAGAGAGAAAGAGAAGTAGAGAGAGAGAGAAAAGGGGAGAGAGAGAGTGAAGGGGAGAGAGAGGAGAGAGAGAAAGAAAAAGAGAAGAAGAGAGAGAGGAGGAAAGGAGAGAGAGAGGAGAGAGAAAGAAAGAGGAGAGAGAGAAGAGAAAGAAGCAGAGAGAGAAGGGGAGAGAGAGAGAAAGAGAAAAAGAGAAGGGGAGAGAGGAGGAGAGAGAGAAGAAGAAGAGAGAGAGAAGGAGAGAGAGAGGGAGAAAGAAAGATAAGGAGAGAGAGAGAAGAGAAAGAAAGAGAAGAGAAAGAAGGAGAGAGAGAAGGCAGTGAGTTTTTGCAAAAGACCTTTTATGTATTTTTTTTCTCAGTTGTAATATGTAACACTACTTTTACACAGCACCATATAATTATCATTTTTCTCATTCCGAGTGAAGGTCAAGCCAAGGCCTTAGTTGTATCGAGAGTCTCAAATATGCCATTTCTGTTCCAAACAAATGCTACAAGAATGTTTTTTTTCCTTCAAAGCATTCTTCTTCTTCTTTCATGGCTGAGACAGCTACAGCTCAGTTTCAGATGCTTTCTATTCCTTCCAGTTTTGGGGAAATAAAGGCGGGATTTATTTATTTATTGTCTTTTGCATTTAAAGGAACCCAAAGAAATCCTCTGTGTAATCTGCAGGAGTCTGGTTCAATTTGGACAAATATTCCCAGCATGGCTTTGATTATGCTTCTATGCAATACAATATCAGGGAGGGAGGAAGGGAGAGAGGGAGGGAGGGAGGAAGGAAGGAGAGGGAGAAGAGGGAGGAAGGAGAGGGTGATGGGAGGGAAGGATGGAGGGCAGAAAGAAAAAAGAGAGAGAGAGAGAAAAGGGAGGGAGGGAAGGAAGGAAGGAGAGGAAGGAGAGAGAAGAGAGGGAGACAGCTGGGAGGTGGAGGGAGGGAGGAAATGAAAAAAAGAAGGAAGGAGGGAAGAAAGGAAGGAGAGGGCAGGAATGGAGGGAGGGAGGAAAGGAAGGAAGGAAGGGTGGAAGGAAGGAAGGAAGGAGAGAAGGAGAGAGGAGAGGGAGATGGAGATGGAGGGAGGGAAGGAGGGAGGGAAGAAAGAAAAAAGAGAAAGAGAGAAAGAAGGGAGGGAAGGAAGGAGAGGGAGATGGCTGGGAGCTGGAGCGAGGGAAGGAAGGAAGAAAGGGAGGGAAGGAAGGAAGAAAAAAGAAAGAGAGAGGGAAGGGAGGAGAGGAAGGAAGGCAGGAGGGAAGGAAGGAAGGAAGGAGATGGGAATAAGGAGAAGGGAGGAAGGGCAGAGAAGGAAGGATGGAGAAGGGTTGGAGGGTCATCTGGATTTAGCATTGCCACTCTCTCTTTCCCAATAGCTGCATGTCCCAGTTGTATGTTCTCCTTCCTTTCAGAGTGCTCACATTTTAAGGTCCTTCTGGCCAATTCGCGGATGCATTTGCCACCTTTTGTTTCTTCTATTTAAAAGAAAAAACATCCCCCTGCAAATTGTCCGCTGGAGAAGGCCTGAATGCTCAGCCTCTCACCACAGAGTCCTCTCGATGTTTTAGACTGCAGCTGTTATATGTCTTTGCCAGCACATAGCACATCTACCACAAACTGTGATTACATCTGATGTTTTCCATTATTCCCGACACTTGGCAGGAACGCAGGGATCACGGCATTGGGGGATGACGTTATTATATACATCCAGCCGGCTGTGAAATCTGGGAAATGAAGCCCATCGTCTCTCAAGAGCATCAAACTGGGATAATGTAGCCGGCGTTTACACATTACAACCTCCGGGTTTGAGGATTGAACGTTTGCTTCATACGCCTCCACTGGCTGGTTTCCTCCAATGGACCAGCCCATAAACTAAGGTTTACTAACCACAAAGGTCCCACAGAGTGAGCCTTCTCTGGGTCCCGTCAACTAAACAATGTCGGTTGGCGGGCCCCAGGGGAAGAGCCTTCTCTGTGGCGGCCCCGACCCTCTGGAACCAACTCCCCCCAGAGATTAGAACTGCCCCCACCCTCCTTGCCTTTCGTAAGCTCCTTAAAACCCACCTTTGTCGTCAGGCATGGGGGAACTGAGACATCTCCACCGGGCATATACAATTTATGAATGGTATGTTTGTATGTATGTTTGTTTAGTAAATGGGTTTTTTAAAATATTTTAAACTACAATTTAGATTTGTTATGAATTGTCTTATTCTGTTGTGAGCCGCCCCGAGTCTGCGGAGAGGGGCGGCATACAAATCTAAATAATAAATAAATAAACAAATAAAATAACTTACCTCGCTAACAAGTTCACCACTGGTTCGCTTCCTCCAGCTCCATGTGGGTATGTCTCATGGGCGCATGGGTGCATGAATGCATGCGCAATGTCAAAAAATCTATTTTTTTAGAGACAAAAACAAGAAGGTGACTGCATGCACAGTGCTGGAAAAATATTGAATTCAATATAGATTCCCTTTTAATCTTAGAAACATAGAAGGTTGACGGCAGAAAAAGACCTCAGGGTCCATCTAGTCTGCCCTTATACCATTTCCTGTATTTTATCTTAGGTAGATAGATAGATGTTTATACCAGGAGTGTTTAAATTAAGTTCCTGTGGATTTACCAACCATGTCTGCTGGAGGTTTGTTCCAAGCATCTACTACTCTTTCAGTAAAATAATATTTTCTCACGTTGCTTCTGATCTTTCCCCCCAACTAACCTCAGATTGGGGCCCCTTGTTCTTGTGTTTACTTTCCTATTAAAAGCACTTCTCTCCTGAACCTTATTCAACTCTTTAACATATTTAAATTAATGTAATGTTGTTAATTTAATCTTATTAAATTATTAAATTAATTAAATTAATTAATCTTATTAAATTAATATTGTTGTCCTCTTATAAATCCAGAAGAAGAAAAAAAATCCCCAAAAAATGTTTGGGGGAAGTTGTAATTTCTAAAAAAATTTCCTCCCTACAAACTTTTTCAATACAGTATTCCCTCGATTTTCGCGGGGAATGCGTTCCGGGACCACCCGCGAAAGTTGAATTTCCACGAAGTAGAGATGCGGAAGTAAATACACCATTTTTGGCTTTGAACAGTACCACAAGCCTTCCCGTAACACTTTAGACCCCTAAATTACCATTTACCACTCACTTAACAACCATTTTACTCACCATTATTACTGGTACTCACCATTGAATAAGACAGTGATACTGATATTTATAAACAATTATTTATTAACAATAAATATTTTTTGTAATAACGCTGATTGCCCGAGATTTTGGCCAATCAGCAATGGAAGACGAAAGTTTGTCATATGACGTCATCGGGCGGGAAAAATCGTGATATAGAAAAAAAACCATGAAGTATTTTTTAATTAATATTTTTTGAAAAACCGTGGTATAGGCTATTCGCGAAGTTCGAACCCGCAAAAATCGAGGGAATACTGTACATTTCAAAATACCTTCTATCCATATTACAATAAAAGACAATATCAAATTAGTAAAACAAATATAATTGCCCCCCAAATATGACTGGTTCCAAATTATTAACTTCCGGTATTCATCAAACCTCCAAACCTTGACCTCTAATTTTGTCATCTAGAATCTAGATTCTAGATAACCAATTTTCTTCTAATTGAATTCAACATGGATTTCCTTTTAACCTTATTAAATTAATATCATTGTCCTCTTATAAATCCAAATGGGCCATCATGCCTACTCCTCCTTCTTATACATTCTTCTTAAAAGAAGTAAAAACTCTTATACCACCTCTTCCTAACTAATAAAAAAATGAAAAGAAAAATTATAATAATAAGAAAAAGACAAAAACTAAAACCAGGCTCTGTTACTATTAAAACTAAAGGAAAAATCAGTAAAGCAAAAATCTATTAATCAGTCCATATTTTAAATCTTAATTTAAAACTGGATGTATGACATCATCATGATATTACCAGTACAAGTTTGGGCAAACTGGTCCAAACTGGGAGGAACCCATCTCTAGGTTGAACACTTAACCAGTTCTCCTTCCCTCCCTCCATTAAAACAAACAGATCAGTATGATGGGGGGGATTTGTTTCCAAACCTTATCAAAATGCAAGAGAGAAATCAAATTACAGCCAAATGGTATCTTTTTTCTCCATCTATCTAACCTTGAAAATTGTCCTGGCCTTGAAATTGATGAGATGGCAGGGAGAGAAGTTGGGTAGAGTCGTAACCCACTCGCAGCTGTCCAAAAGGGCTCTTAATAGAAATTATATGCTTTTGTATGCTTCGTTAAGTTCAGTGTGAAATTATATTAAAGCCTGTCCAATTTGTGTACCTTTTAAAGTGGCATCTTTTGATTATGAAATTAATAATGTCATATGGAAACGGTGAGAAATGGAATGTTTTTATATTATGCTGAAAAATAACCTCTTTACGATCAGCAGGAAAGTTAAACACAAAATATGTTTCTACAAAGTTAAACAAAGGATCCGTGATGGACAGTAATTTATTTATTCGAATCCCAAATGCGAACCGATATGAATTATCGAGACACCATTTTTTTGTCTCCAGCTGTGCTAGGTTATCATTTTGTTAATGTATCTCAATAACTCATAATGATTTGTTTTGGAAACTTGGGTAAATATATGTTGAAGATTAATTCCCTTTTGCACTCTGTCAGATTATAATTCTATTACTCTTAAACGGTTGTTTATTCAAATTCTCCGAACGCGTCGTTATGAATGATTAAGAAACATTAACAAAATTATAATCTGATGCCATGTAAAAGAAAGGAATATTGAACTAATCCATTTTGGCAAAATCAATATATGTGTGTAATAAAAGAGGGGACTAGAAACACCACGTTGAACTCTTAAATCATTTCCAGCATATGGGAGAAGATATTAAAATACGACTGTCACAGAGGGTGGCATATTTGCTAAAATTTATACTTGATTTTAATTATTTGAAAACAGACTTGGGAGTTGAGCGCAACCTGTTCAAGAAGAGATGGTAGCTCTGTGAAGCCAGATGCAATATACAGTGGTGCCTCTACCTACAAACGCCTCTACTAACTTACGAACTTTTCTAGATAAGAACCGGGTGTTCAAGATTTTTTTGCCTCTTCTCTTTCCACTTACAAACCTGAGCCTCCAAAACTGTAACCAGAAAAGGCAGGGAGAAGCCTCCATGGGGCCTCTCTGGGAATTTCCTGGGAGGAAACAGGGACGGAAAAGGCGGGGAGAAGCCTCAGTGGGGCCCGTCTACGAACATCATGGGAGGGAACGGGGCCAGAAAAGATGGGGAGAAGACTCCGTGAGGCCTCTCTAGGAATTTCCTGGGAGGAAACAGGGCCGGAAAAGGTGTGGAGAAGCCTCCCTGGGGGCCCTCTAGGAATATTCTGGGAGGAAACGGGGCCAGAAAAGATGGGGAGAAGCCTCCATGAGGCCTCTTTAGGAATCTCCTAAGGGCCAAACAGGGCCAAAAAAGGCAGGGAAACCTTGTGGTTTCCCCAATCGCACACATTCTTTGCTTTTACATTGATTCCTATGGGAAAAATTGCTTCTTCTTACAAACCTTTCTACTTAAGAACCTGGTCACAGAACAAATTAAGTTCGTAAGTAGAGGGACCACTGTAGCTGCGAACATTCGTTGAGTCTCAGTTATTACTGCTTGACATTCATATCACATTTGTCCAGTAGTGGGGAAACTCAAACCAATGTAGCCTTGATTCTTCCAGTGGGCTTTGAAAAAGAATGTTTCTGGCTTTATGGACCAGTGGGAAGAGAGGAGATGGTCCCACGTCAGCAGCTGGGATGCATGTGCATGCACTCGTGCAAACGGAGCACAGGTAGAAATAGCACTAAGACTTTTATACCGCTTTACAGGGCTTTACAGCCCTTTCTAAGCAGTTTTACATAGTCACCAATTTGCCCACAATCTGGCTCCTCATTTCACAGACTTCAGAAGGATGGAAGGCTGAGTCAACCTTGAGCTGATCAGAATCAAACTCCTGACAGTGGGTAGTTAGTCTGCAATAGTGCATTCTAACCATTGGGAGGGGAGGGAGGGAGGGGGAGGGAGGAAGGAAGGAGGAAGGGAGGTGGGAGGTAGGGAGGGAGGGAGAGGGAGGAAGGAAGGAGGAAGGGAGGGGAGGGAGGGAGGGGGAGGAAGAAAGGAAGGGAGGGAGGGAGGGGGAGGAAGGAATGAAGGGAGGGGGATGGAGAGAGGAAGGAAGGAGGAAGGGAGGGGGGAGGGAGGGAGGGGGAGGAAGGGAGGAAGGAAGGAGGAAGGGAGGGAGGGGGAGGAAGGGAGGGAGGGGAAAGAAGGGAGGGAGGGAGGGAAAGAGGGAAGGAAGGAAGGAAGGAAAATAGTCATAGTACTTAGACTTATATACTACTTTACAATGCTTTCCAGCCCTCTCTAACCAGTTTACAGAATCAGCCTATTGCCACCAAAATCTGGGTCTTCATTCTACTCACCTTGAAAGGATGGAAGGCCGAGTCAACCTTGAATGTGGTAAGATTTGAACTGTCATATTGCAGGTAGCGGGCAGTCAACAGAAGGTACTGCACTCTAACTACTGTGCCACCATATTCACTGCACTCATATTCACATATTCACCCATTGCTTGTGCAAGTGAGGGTAGCAATAGCAATCGCATTTAGACTTATATACCGCTTCATGGTGCTTTTACAATCTTCTCTAAGCAGTTTTTTTCAGAATCAGCCTCTTGCCCCCAACAATCCTCATTTGACCCACCTCGGAAGGACGAAAGGCTGAGTCACGCTTGAGCCCGTGGTAAGATTTGAACTGCTGAACTACAGCTAGCAGTTAGCTGAAGTAGCCTGCAGTGCTGCACTCTAACCACTGCACCGCCCCGCATGTTGATACACACACGTTCATAAGTTGCAATTCCTTCACAGGCCACTAGTGGGCCTTGGCCACAGTTTGGGGACCCTGGAGGGCTTCGGACCATTAGCAAAGAAATGAACCTTTCTCCAAGAAGGAAACAGTCTTCAATCCAAGTGTTGTTTACCTTGAGTAAGCACTTTGTGCTGTCTTCTCTTTCAAAGCAGGTGTTTGCTCTCAGACAGTACACCGGAGGAGACCGGCTGCTACAAAAGACGAAAGATGAAAAATTTGTATTGTGCTCAAAATAAAAGGGGTGGAGGAAAAAAGAAGAAGAGACCTCTAGGTCATTGTCACCAGAACCGGTGAAAAGAACATCAATTTCAGTTTCGTTATTCTCCGCCGTGAAGACTGTTTGTAACTCACCACATACACATTGAAGGAGTTATTTTCTCAAGGGTGTTCTTGATGTGAAAAGAGAAGCTAGAAATGTAAGGGGCACTACATGAATGGATGGCTACGCTACACTAAGAAATAGCACTGTCTAGCTGCTATTATTATTATTATTATTATTATTATTATTATTATTATTATCATCATTATTATTATTATTATGTCAGTACAACACAGCAAACGACATCACTATGCTGGATTTCGTATTTCATCACCCATCGGGCGCTTCCCAAGCACCTAGGACTGTGTGATGTAGCGGCGAATTATGTTTGCCAATCCCAGTAAAGCGGCCTTTTGCAATTGACAGATGGAGGTTTTGTCAATTCCGATGGTTTTCAAATGTCCGCTGAGATCCTTTGGTACTGCGCCCAGCGTGCCAAGGACCACTGGGATCACTTTCACTGGCTTATGCCAGAGTCGTTGCAGCTCGATTTTTAGATCTTCGTATTTCACTAATTTCTCTAGCTGCTTCTCCTCAATTCTGCTGTCTGCTGGGATTGCGATGTCGATGATCCATACTTTCTTTTCCTCCACGATCACAATGTCTGGTGTGTTATGCTTCAGAATTAGGTCAGTCTGAAGTCGGAAGTCCCACAGTAGTTTTGCTTGCTCATTTTCGACCACTTTTTAAGGCTTATGATCCCACCAGTTCTTTGCCACTGGTAGATGGTAGTTCCGGCATAAGTTCCAGTGGATCATCTGTGCCACAGCATCATGTCTTATGCTTGTAGTCAGTCTGTGCGATCTTTTTGCAGCAGCTGAGTATGTGATCGATTGTTTCATCTGTTTCTTTACAGAGTCTGCATTTTGGATCGTCTGTTGAGGGAACAATTATTATTATTATTATTATTATTATTATTATTATTATTATTATCATTATTATTATTATCATCATCATTATTATTAATTAGATTTGTATGCCGCGCCCCTCTCCGAAGACTTGGGGTAGCTCACAACACAGTGCCCAATGTACAAATCCATTATTAAAAAAACAGATTAAAACCCTTATCACAAACATTATTCACACAACCCAAGCAAACCATACATAAATCATAGTAGCTAAGGAGAATATCAACTTCCCCAAGCCGGGCGACATAGGTGAGTTTTGAGGAGCTTGCGAAAGGCAAGGAGGGTGGGGGCAGTTCTAATCTCTGGGGGGAGTTGATTCCATAGGGCCGGGGCCACCACAGAGAAGGCTCTTTCCCTAGGTGCCGCCAGACGGCATTGTTTAGTCAACGGGACCCGGAGAAGGCCAACTCTGTGGGACCTAACCGGTCACTGGGATTAATGTGGCAGAAGGCGGTCCCAAAGGTATAAAATAAGCCTTTTGTATGATTTGGGATCATCCTAACTTCCAGCAGACGTGGTTGGTAAATCCACAGTCACGGAATTTAAACATGCCTGGGATAAACATAGATCCATCCTAAGATAAAATACAGGAAATAGTATAAGGGTAGACTAGATGGACCATGAGGTCTTTTTCTGCCATCAGACTTCTATGTTTCTATGTTTCTAATTCAGTCTCAGATTTATTTGTTGATGCTTTGGCATTGGTTATTTTTGTTGCTTGTCAAAAACAACAACAATCAACTTTATTTGATTAGTCAATCAACCATATCAAAGCAAAAACAGGGACCACATCGGTTGTCATAAAACTGCGACTGGTTAAAATACAGTAAAATTGGATAAAATAAAGGGAATTTGGATAAATAGGTTAAAATGCAATATAATATGCTAAAACTGAGTAGTAAAACATGAGAATATAACTCATGCAAAGGATTATATTAAACAAATGTAAGGTACTGATGTTTCTAAATCAGTCTCAGATTTATTCGTTGATGCTTTGGCATCGGTTATTTGTGTTGCTTGTCAATTCCTAGAATAGAATCTGACAGTCTCAAAATGGGTGAACAGTGCAGTCAGGCGGTAGGGAAAGCAAGCAGGATGCTTGGCTGCATAGCTAGAGGTATAACAAGCAGGAAGAGGGAGATTGTGATCCCCTTACATAGAGCGCTGGTGAGACCACATTTGGAATACTGTGTTCAGTTCTGGAGACCTCACGTACAAAAAGATATTGACAAAATTGAACGGGTCCAAAGACGGGCTACAAGAATGGTGGAAGGTCTTAAGCATAAATCGTATCAGGAAAGACTTAATGAACTCAATCTGTATAGTCTGGAGGACGGAAGGAAAAGGGGGGACATGATAGAAACATTTAAATATGTTAAAGGGTTAAATAAGGTCCAGGAGTGAAGTGTTTTTAATAGGAAAGTAAACACAAGAACAAGGGGACACAATCTGAAGTTAGTTGGGGGAAAGATCAAAAGCTACATGAGAAAATATTATTTTACTGAAAGAGTAGTGGATCCTTGGAACAAACTTCCAGCAGACGTGGTAGATAAATCCACAGTAACTGAATTTAAACATGCCTGGGATAAACATATATCCATCCTAAGATAAAATACAGAAAATAGTATAAGGGCAGACTAGATGGACCATGAGGTCTTTTTCTGCCGTCAGACTTCTATGTTTCTATGTTTCTAATATTCGGTGGCAACCGTGGGACAGAACTTTCACGTTCTAGGTTAACCATCATTTCATCCTTTCGAATCTCCCGAAATGAAAATGTGCCTTGAAAGAGCTTAGCTGCTCAATTCCCCGCTTTCCTCTTCCTTCGCCTTGCTCGAAGCTAATTCTCACATATCCTTTCAATCATTAAATTAAACATACCATCACCGAGACATCTGTAAGCTTTGAAATTGCAGTGATAAAGGATCTTCTTTCAGACGGAGATACCCCAGTTTAATCTGCCGGTGGACTTGACTGCAGGTTGGGAGTAATTCCGAGAGTTCAAAAGCCATACAGATAAAACAGACTGCAAAATGCAAGAGGATTTGACATATGTTAGGCTGATTAGCATATTTGTCTTTTACACATTGCAGAATTGCTGTGTTTTTGAACTGCCAGCTCTTCAGGAGCGCTAACACAGAAGCAGTTCTGAAACTCTTTATAGGGTCTTGAAAATATCCAATAAAAATGACCCTAAAATTGCAATACTGGGACATCGGGGGGGGAAATCAAAGCAACCGAATTGCAGATTATTGAAAAGGCAACGCTCGGAATTTGCCGTGCCCTTGAAATAAACAGGCACAGAAAATTTATATACCATATAAAATTACATCCTTCAGAACCTATAAGGATTTTTTTTTCTTCTCCTCAACAAAAATGAATCATTGTTACTTCAAATGTTATGTTGTCGCTTTTGTTCTTCCAGATTGCTCCCAGCTTTTCAAATAGATTGAGACTTCGCAATTGGTTGGAAATGTTTCTGAATATTCTGGCTACATTTATTTATTTTTTATTTATTTATTCATTTGTCCAATACATAAATACATAGGAAGAAAAATAGACATGTGATAATATAAAAAGAGGGTGAAGGTGAACTTAGAGGAGAGGATATATGGAAGGAAGAGAATATATAAGATAGGTGAAAGAAAAGAAAGACAATTGGACAGGGGACGAAAGGCACACCAGTGCACTTATTTACGCCCCTTACTGGCCTCTTAGGAACCTGGAGAGGTCAATCGTGGAGAGTCTAAGGGAGAAGTGTTGGGGGTTAGGGGTTGACACAATTGAGTCCGGTAATGAGTTCCACGCTTTGGTAACTCGATTGTTGAAATCATATTTTTTACAGTCAAGTTTGGCGCGGTTCATATTAAGTTTGAATCTGTTGCGTGCTCTTGTGTTGTTGCGGTTATAACATTGTTTTCCAAAGACAGGAGAGTAAAACAAATCTATCTTTCTCTTCTCTTTCCTTAGTATGTTCTTACTTTGGCCTTTCTTCGTTCTTTTTCTTGCATTTTTTACTCTGTTCTAGTCTCTTTTCTATCTTTAAATTTAGTCCAATTTGTGTGAGTTTTTACCGTCATAATTGACTTCCGAATAAAAATTAAGGGCGGGTTCTGGATTCTGCTACTGTCGGTTCGCTCAGGGATTTTCTGGGTGAGTGGGCACACATTGTGTCTGCCAAGCTATGCACAGTGCTTAAAAAATCTTCTGTACATGCACAGAAGGAAAAAAAAACCAAGAAGGTGGCGCCCAACGGCCAACAGCCACTTACCATGCTACCTGGATGGTCCTCGGTGGCCAGTGTTGGCATGCACGCTCCTGACACATGATTTGAGCTATTTTTGACAGGATTTTTGCTTCGGCGCATGTTTGGAAGAAAAAAACCAGCAATTTTCGCCAAGAATCTGTCTGTTGTGCCGTTCCCAGGCTAAAATCTATCAGTCATTCCATTCCTAGGCCATTTCCATTGGCTGGACAGCATCCCCCCACGTGGGGAGAGGAGGCCATGACTGGTGGCATCTATGGCGCCGCTGAGAGAAACAGATCAGGGGGCGTGTCAGGCATGGGCCACTGCCAGTTTCAGCGACTCAGGCCACCAAGTTACTACCAGTTCTATACAACTGGCCTGAACTGGTAGAATCCCACCTCTGATGTAAACCTTCACCTTTACATCTAATAATAATGAAGAAGAAGAAGAAGAAGAAGAAGAAGAAGAAGAAGAAGAAGAAGAAGAAGAAGAAGAAGAGGAGGAGGAGGAGGAGGAGGAGGAATTGTTGTGAGCCGCCCCAAGTTTTCGGAGAGAGGCAACATACAAATCTAATAATTTATTGTTGATGTTGTTATTGTTGTTGTCATTGTCATTGTCATTGTCATTGTTAGGATGATGATGATGATGATGAAGAAGAAGAAGAAGAGGAGGAGGAGGAGGAGGAGGAGGAGGAGGAGGAGGAGGAGGAGGAGGAGGAATTGTTGTGAGCCGCCCCAAGTTTTCGGAGAGAGGCAACATACAAATCTAATAATTTATTGTTGATGTTTTTATTGTCATTGTCGTTGTCATTGTCATTGTTAGGATGATGATGATGATGATGATGATGATGATGATGAAGAAGAGCAACAACAACAGCAGCCGCAGCAACAACAACAACAACAACAGAGTCAGAAGGGACCTTGGAGGTCCTCTAGTCCAACCCCTGCTTAGGCAAGAAACCCTACACTACTTCAGACAGATGGTTATCCAACATTGCTTAAAAACATCTGTAGGCAAGCTGTTCCACTGATTAATTGTTCTAACTGTCAGGAAATGTCTCCTGAGTTCTAAGTTGCTTCTTTCCTTGTTTAGTTTACACCCATTGCTTCTTGTTCTACCTTCAGATGCTTTGGAGAATAGGTTGATAGGTTCTTCTTTGTGGCAACCCCTGAGATACTGGAAGATTGCTATCATGCCTCCCCTGGTCCTTCACTGGACTAGCCCTGCCCAGTTCCTGCAACCGTTCTTCATGTGTTTTAGCCTCCAGACCCTAATCATCTTTGTTGCTCTTTATTTATGTTGGCTATTTTAAAATAGATTGTTGGAAGCCTGCCAGAAAATATCTGTAATGGAGCTGTCTTCTCGTCAAGGCCATGCAACTTATGTACGCTTGTAGTTTTCGTACCCCCTGACAAGCTTTAACCAGAAGCAATGCGCACAGAGCCATGGTTTAATTTACAGAGGCAAGAATCCAATGCATTGTTTCTTGCTTTCATGCAGGGTGAGGTGATTGCTATGGATCTATGCTTGGAGCCATTATTGATCAAGACTCTGGAGTTAAACATGAATGCATCAAAACGCTTACAAGAGAATGGTGGTTTATGTGAGAAGCAAGCTAATACAGGCAACACTGTTTGATGTTTATTTGATGCGATCTTAGGGGTTTTTTTGCAACTGGGCCCAGAGGTAACCATGGCTCCAGTTTTCAGCTAGGTGAAAAATGTGCCAAGTTTCTTTAACTTCAGCAGCTATACCAACATATATATCGGTTGGGACGAGAGGCAAATAAGGAGCTGTGATGTTCCTTCAATACACCAGGGTGATTCAACACAAAAATATGTAACCCTTCCCTGGTGCGGAGCTGAAGAGATTGGATCCTGTAGCCTAGAGGATAATTCTCTGCCTTACAAGGCAAAGGTTGCAGGTTCAGGTCCCAGTGGGTATGGCTAGCTGATGAGGCCAAAATAAGGCCGAAATAGATCTATCCTAGTCTCCCTTAATTTTCAAATTCAGCAAAAAAACATGTGACACATACAGATAGAATTGTCGGCTATCAATAAAATTAACTGCCTTGGAAATGGCCCTGGGTTGGGCCGAGAGGCAAATAAGGAGCTGTGATGTTCCTTCAATACACCAGGGTGATTCGACACAAAAATATGTAACCCTTCCCTGGTACGCAGCTGAAGAGATTGGATACTGTAGCCTAGAGGATAATTCTCTGCCTTACAAGGCAAAGGTTGCAGGTTCAAGTCCCAGTGGGTATGGCTAGCTGATGAGGCCAAAATAAGGCCGAAATAGATCTATCCTAGTCTCCCTTAATTTTCAAATTCAGCAAAAAAAACCATGTGACATATCTATATCTATCTATCTATATATCTATATCTATATCTATATCTATCTATCTATCTATCTATATCTATATCTATATCTATATCTATATCTATATCTATATCTATATCTATATCTATATCTATCTATCTATCTATATCTATATCTATATATCTATATAAAAACCGTCATACCTGTACCCGTGAAAATCTACGAATATATCTATATCTATATCTATCTATCGATCGATAGATAGATAGATAGATAGATAGATAGATAGATAGATAGATAGATATAGATAGATATAGATATATAGATATATAGATATATATAGATATATTACCCTTCCCTGGTACAGAGCTGAAGGGATTGGATACTGTAGCTGAACTTGTCTCTCAATTTTGAAAAATTGAATATCCCAGCCTTTTCCTTCCTCCCTGTTTCCAAGTCTGTTGTGGTTAACTCTGGCCCAGCTCCTGCCCCAAGGAATGTGCAGGTGGATGTGGGGGAAACATCCACATGCCGCAGGCCTGTTTTGCTCCCGATGGAATGTGCCGACGAAGCCTCCTATGACCAAGGAAGCGTGAGTGACAGGGAAGAGGGGAGTTTGGCAGACAGCCCAGGAGGAGATCAATCATCTGTATCATCCCTGGATTCTGAACAAGAATTAATGACACATCCACACATGCGTAGAGTGATGCATAGGAGACAACAACTGAAGGATTATTACAAGAGAAAATGAGGCCACCTGTGGTTGGGTGGGGCTGCTGTAATTAGTGCTACAGATAAAAGTGCAGCTTGGTGTTTTAGCCTCATGGCAGTTTATCTGATTCATTGTTTCATCAAGATCATGGTTTTTGTGCTGTTCAAGATTGTATGTGGACTCTCTAGACTTTAGAATTGGACTCAATTTCCCAGTTATTGGTGTGGTGTGTGTCTTCCTGGACTAATTACCCTGTAATTACAGGCGGTTGAAACATACCGGCAGAACAATGTCCAATTTGATTCCCACCGCCCCAAAAATTAAACTTTTCTCAAGCAAAATGTAGAACAAGAAATAGGTAATAAGATTTCTTTATAAATTATGAATATTTCACAGCAGACTTATGTTCAAGGCAAGGACAAAAGAAATGAAAACAATGCAAAATATAAATACTATGCATTTTCACCTCCCAGGCACATTGTTTTGCTTTTTAATAAGCAAAAGGAGGGATAGCAAAATTCAGAAAAATCACAAAATCCAAAGAGATGTGTGCCGACTTCCTTCCTTTCCTCAGAAATTAATTATTTACTTTAAAAAGTTGACTATCAAATCTTTGAGCATTTTTACTAATTATACAGGCAGGGAAAATACCTGTATATGAATTCAGACAAAACGAATAGATAGATAGATAGATAGATAGATAGATAGATAGATAGATAGATAGATAGATAGAGAGATAGAGAGATAGAGAGATAGAGAGATAGAGAGATAGAGAGATAGAGAGATAGAGAGATAGAGAGATAGAGAGATAGAGAGATAGAGAGATAGAGATAGAGATAGAGATAGAGATAGAGATAGAGATAGAGATAGAGAGATAGAGAGATATAGAGATATAGAGATATAGAGATATAGATATATAGATAGAGATAGAGATAGAGATAGAGATAGAGATAGAGATAGAGAGATAGATAGAGATAGAGATAGAGATAGAGATAGAGATAGAGAGATAGATAGAGATAGAGATAGAGATAGAGATAGAGATAGAGAGATAGATAGAGATAGAGATAGAGATAGAGAGATAGATAGAGATAGAGATAGAGAGATAGATAGAGATAGAGATAGAGATAGAGATAGAGATAGAGATAGAGATAGAGATAGAGATAGAGATAGAGATAGAGAGATATAGAGATATAGAGATATAGAGATATAGAGATATAGATATATAGATATAGATAGAGATAGAGATAGAGATAGAGAGATAGATAGAGATAGAGATAGAGATAGAGATAGAGATAGAGATAGAGATAGAGAGATAGATAGAGATAGAGAGATAGATAGAGATAGAGATAGAGATAGAGATAGAGATAGAGATAGAGATAGAGATAGAGATAGAGATAGAGATAGAGATAGAGATAGAGATAGAGAGATAGATAGAGATAGAGATAGAGATAGAGATAGAGATAGAGATAGAGATAGAGATAGAGATAGAGATAGAGATAGAGATAGAGATAGAGATAGAGAGATAGATAGAGATAGAGATAGAGAGATAGATAGAGATAGAGATAGAGATAGAGATAGAGATAGAGAGATATAGAGATATAGAGATATAGAGATATAGAGATATAGATAAATAGATAGAGATAGAGATAGAGAGATAGATAGAGATAGAGATAGAGATAGAGATAGAGATAGAGATAGAGATAGAGATAGAGATAGAGAGATAGAGAGATATATAGATATATAGATATATAGATATATAGATATAGATATATAGATATATAGATAGAGATAGAGATAGAGATAGAGATAGAGAGATAGAGAGATAGAGATAGAGATAGAGATAGAGATAGAGATAGAGATAGAGATAGAGATAGAGATAGAGATAGAGATAGAGATAGAGATAGAGATAGAGAGATAGATAGAGAGATAGTTTATGGAGAGTCTCAATGAATTGAGTTCATTAAGACTCTTAGGTACAATTTTTTAAAAAAAATTGATGTATGGATGTTTATTTCTCCCAGAGTCAAACATTTTCGGGCATTGTTGTATCAGCAAACTTCTTAATTGTCAACAAACTCCCCTATTCTTTTCTTGTGGGTGCCATGATTTCGAAGCGACCCAGCAATGCAGCTGGATCGGTGCGGATGTTCAATTATTGTTTTGGCACATATTAATGAATTCTCGTTGGCTCTTGAGGGAACTATTCAAACCACCTTCTCTCCTTTAGTACTTCTGAAGCACCTGCTTCCGTCTGCATCTTTCACCCTTGCGAATCACAGCACATCATGAATATTCCATCAGAAATCGGATCTCCGCATAAAGTTCCTGATTACTCAGCATCAATTAGGTGATTGCTAATAACCTGTTTTACCTGCCCTTAATTGGCTCCAATGGATCTACATTTTATCCCGATGCTCTTCGGTGGTTAGCGAATTAAGTTTTGAAGATTTGCAAAACTGGGCCAATTTTTTTCCCAGCATTCCCTACATTTTCAAAACGTGTAAAATGACACTTATTCAGTGATGTCTAGCCAACTTCATATGGATATTAAGGGCTAATAACTAGTGACATCCATATTGTTCATTGCCGATGACTCTAAAGTGTGCAATAGGGTTGATATTCCTGGAGGCATCTGCAATATGGCAAATGATTTAGCTTTACTAGATAAGTGGTCAAAGCAATGGAAACTGCAGTTTAATGTTTCCAAATGTAAAATAATACACTTGGGCCAAAGGAATCCTCAATCTGAGTATTGTATTGGCAGTTCTGTGCTAGCAAAAACTTCAGAAGAGAAGGATTTAGGGGGAGTGATTTCTGACAGTCTCAAAAAGGGTGAACAGTGCAGTCAGGCGGTAGGGAAAGCGAGTAGAATGCTTGGCTGCATAGCTAGAGGTATAACAAGCAGGAAGAGGGAGATTGTGATCCCGCTGTATAGAGCGCTGGTGAGACCCCATTTGGAATACTGTGTTCAGTTCTGGAGACCTCGCCTACAAAAAGATATTGACAAAATTGAACATGTCCAAAGATGGGCTACAAAAATGGAAGGTCTTAAGCATAAAATTTATTAGGAAAGACTTCATGAACTCAATCTGTCTAGTCTGGAGGACAGAAGGGAAAAGGGGAACAGGATCAAAACATTTAAATATGTTAAAGGCTTAAATAAGGTTCAGGAGAGAAGTGATTTTAATAGGAAAGTGAACACAGGAACAAGGGGGCACAATCTGAGGTTAGTTGGGGGAAAGATCAGAAGCAACGTGAGAAAATATTATTTTACTGAAAGAGTAGTAGATGCTTGGAACAAACTTCCAGCAGACGTGGTTGGTAAATCCACAGGAACTGAATTTAAACATTCCTGGGATAAACATAGATCCATCCTAAGATAAAATACAAGAAATAGTATGACGGCAGTCTAGATGGACCATGCAGTCTTTTTCTGCCGTCAATCTTCTATGTTTCTATATTTCACATAATTGCTTAAATTTGGCCTATTTTAAGAATAATGACAGTATCAAAGTTCCTATTCTATCTTCTACTTTTTCCACCTAGAACCTAGAACATCTAGTTCAACAGATAAAGAATTCTAGCACAGATTTAAGAGTTACTTATTTAAGAGCTGTAACGGTGCAGTGGTTAGAATGCAGTACTGTAGGCTACTTCTACTGCCTGCCAGCTGTTTATTGAATACTTAATAGTTTTTTAAATTGTCCTTCCTTCTCTAGTACTTTAGTATAATCCATAATTACTTTTAAAATAGGAAATAATTAAATCATTTTAGCCATAAACGCTTTATTCATTATCTAGAAGTGAACTTTTATAGCAATTCGAGAAAATTGAGCTACTTGCCTAATCTGTTATCATACCGAATCTTGTGGGTTCAGTAGAAAACCTGAAAATATTACTGGGCTCCTCAACAAATAATGCTGTCTATCATTTGTTCTTTTTGCGGCTGTTCAAGTAGTGTGACATAATCCACTGAAAAAGAGTCCAAGCACCTATTTGAAAACTTATCTTGGTCGGTAAGCTACTCCCACCCAGTAACATGACCTTTAAGCCACATTCATTCATTCATTCATTCATTCATTCATTCATTCATTCATTTATTTATTTATTAGATTTGTATGCCGCCCCTCTCCGTAGACTCGGGGCGGCTCACAACACAATAAAAACAGTTCATGACAAATCTAATAATTTACAATTTAAAATATTTAAAAAACCCATTATTAAACAGACATACATACAAGCATACCATACATAAATTGTATAGGCCCGGGGGAGATATCTCAGTTCCCCCATGCCTGACGACAAAGGTGGGTTTTAAGGAGTTTACGAAAGGCAAGGAGAGTAGGGGCAGTTCTAATCTCTGGGGGTTCAGAGGGTTGGGGCCACCACAGAGAAGGCTCTTCCCCTGGGGCCCGCCAACCGACATTGTTTAGTTGACGGGACCCGGAGAAGCCCAACTCTGTGGGACCTAATCGGTCACTGGGATTCGTGCGGCAGAAGGCGGTCTCGGAGATATTCTGGTCCGATGCCATGAAGGGCTTTGAAGTGATGCATAGGAGACAACAACTGAAGGATTATTACAAGAGAAAATGAGCCCACCTGTGTTTGGGTGGGGCTCCATGAAGGGCATCGGACCATGATTGTCAAGCCACTCCCACCAGGTCACATGGCTGGCATGCCACTCCTATCCAGTCATATTACCATGAAGCCACACCCACAAAATAAACCACGCCCACAGAGTGGCCGTAAAAATTGTGGCAGCCCATTGCTGGGTAGAGGGAACCTTGACAAAAATTCTAGCTGCAGACTGGAGAGGATGGAGAATCATCTGCTCTCTTCTCCAGCCAGGAATTGTTTTTCCCCCCAAATCCTTTCCATAAATCTAAGTGCCATTCTGGCTAAAATGCAGAAGCAGCCACTTAAGCAAGTGGAGAGAAAAAAACCCCACCAGGCTGTTATTTCAGTGTTTGTTAAAGGGATAATCGCTCACTTGACAAGCACATAGGATGCCTGGTTCATCTGCAGGGCATCTTCATCTCGGGGCATTATCTGCGGCTTAAAAGCTGCTTGTTTACCCAGTGACTCTTCTTTCCCCCACTCAAAACCTCTTTGCAATGAATTAAATGTGGCTTCCCCTCCCAATGAAGTCACCTTCGTTTTATATATGCTCGATATCACCTTTCAATGATTGCAGATTTACAATTCCTCTAGGGGGGGGAAGCAGGAAGAGGAGGGGGAAGAAAAAGAGGAAAAGGAGGAGGAAGAAGTAGAGGAGGAGGAAAAAGGAAGGGAAGGGGAAGGGAGAGGGGAGGAGGAGGAGAAGTAGAAGAGGGAGGGGAGGAGAGAGGAGGAGGAAAAGAAAGAGGAGCAGAAAGAGGAAGAAGGAGAAAGGGAGAATGGGAGGGGAGGGAAAGGGAGGAGAAGGAAAAAGGAAGGAGGAAGGAGGAAGAGGAGGAAATGGGGAAGGGGGGAGGGGAGAAGGAGAAGGAAAAGAAGGAGGAAGGGGGGGAAGAGGGGGAGGAGATGGAGAAGAAGAGGAATAAGGAGGAGGAGGAAGGGAGGATGGGTGGGAAGAGAGCGGGAGGAGAAGGAAAAAGGAAGAAGGAAGGAGGAAGAGGAGGAAATGGGGAAGGGGGGAGGGGAGAAGGAGAAGGAAAAGAAGGAGGAAGGGGGAGGAAGAGGGGGAAGAAGAGGGGGAGGAGATGGAGAAGAAGAGGAAGAAGAAGGAGGAAGGGAGAATGGGAGAATGGGAGGGGAGGGAAAGGGAGGGGGAGGAGAAGGAAAAAGGAGGAAGGAGGAAGAGGAGGAAATGGGGAAGGGGGGAGGGGAGAAGGAGAAGGAAAAGAAGGAGGAGGGGGAGGAAGAGGGGGAGGAGATGGAGAAGAAGAGGAATAAGGAGGAGGAGGAGGAAGGGAGGATGGGTGGGAGGAGAGGGGGAGGAGAAGGAAAAAGGAAGAAGGAAGGAGGAAGAGGAGGAAATGGGGAAGGGGAGAGTGGAGAAGGAGAAGGAAAAGAAGGAGGAAGGGGGGGAAGAGGGGGAGGAGACGGAGAAGAAGAGGAAGAAGAAGAAGGAGGAAGGGAGGATGGGAGGGAAGGGAGCGGGAGGAGAAGGAAGGAGGAAGGAGGAAGAGGAGGAAATGGGGAAGGGAGAAGGGGGAGAGGAGCAGGAGAAGGAGAAGAAGGAGGAGAGAGGAGGGGAAGACGCTGAAGAAGAGGAAGAAGTAGGAAGAAGGGAGAATGGGAGGGGAGGGAAGGGAGCGGGAGGAGAAGGAAGGAGGAAGGAGGAAGAGGAGGAAATGGGGAAGGGGAGAGTGGAGAAGGAGAAGGAAAAGAAGGAGGAAGGGGGGGAAGAGGGGGAGGAGACGGAGAAGAAGAGGAAGAAGAAGAAGGAGGAAGGGAGGATGGGAGGGAAGGGAGCGGGAGGAGAAGGAAGGAGGAAGGAGGAAGAGGAGGAAATGGGGAAGGGAGAAGGGGGAGAGGAGCAGGAGAAGGAGAAGAAGGAGGAGAGAGGAGGGGAAGACGCTGAAGAAGAGGAAGAAGTAGGAAGAAGGGAGAATGGGAGGGGAGGGAAAGGGAGAGGGAGAAGGGAAAAGGTGGAAGAGGAGGAAATGGGGAAGGGGGAAAGGAGCAGGAGAAGGAGAGGAAGAAGGAGGGGAAAGGGGAGGAGGAGGAAGGAAGAGGAAGAAGAGGAGGAAGGAAGAGGAGAAGGTGGTAGTTATTTTGTATTTAGAAACGGGCTTTTTTTCCTGAATTAATAAACGATTTGACAATCCCCATCTCTTCGTTAGACATATAACATTAAATCGAGTGGATTGTGGTGGCATTCAGCTGAAGAAAGAATGCCCCAGTACTGGGAAAGGAGGTGACAGATCTCCTCTTATAATTGGGAGGAAAGGCATAAACACATCAGCGCCATAAGAAACGGGGAATGTCAAAATATAACCAAGAGGAACAGCACATTCAGCAGGAACCAAGTAAACAGAACAGAAAATCCATCCCCACCATCTATTCACATGCAGGCCATGTGAAGGCACCAAGGAAAGGAGGTTATTTCCTCTCCCTCCCCAACCGCACCCCCCAACCCAGCCGCCTCCTTTCCATTCCCAGAACTTTATAAAATATTTAGACCTGCTTAGAATTTCATATTTCAAGACAGTTCAGTGGGTAATTGAAGATTCGGCTTAAAAGAAAAGGAGAGAAGCGGAAAGAAGTGGCCTCTTTAAAAAACGCCTTTTCCTCCACGCAGAACCTGGAAATATAATTTAGCATTTTCCATTCACATGCAAATCTGTCTTTTCAAGGGCACAAAGGAAGCATCGAGGAAGGAATTAAAACATTACGGCGCTAATACTGATGCTGTTTTGTGACAAGCAAAATTCCTATCCTTGGCTACTCGCTTCCTCTCTTTCTTTCTTTCTTTCTTTCTTCCTTCCTTTCTTTCTTTCTTTCTTTCTTTCTTTTTTCTTTCTTTCTTTCTTTCTTTCTGTTCTGTTCTGTCAGGCTCTCTGGTAGAATCCTCCCAAAAATTCACAGGTACTAGTATCATGTATATAAATATTATATCTTTGTATACCACCAATGTGACGAAACAAACAAATAAAATAAATAAATGAGAATATTTGTAGCTCAAGGCTGAACTGCTGTTTCAGAGCCTAGAGATTTTCTTGCAGACATTTTATTACCAAACTAAGTAACATTATCAGTGCTAGAAGGTGTTCTTCTCGGGCTCTCTGGTAGAATCCTCCCAAAAATTCACAGGTACAAATTTCAGACACACACACGTTTGAAAATTCAAAACAATGTTCTTTATAATGAAAAGTCACTTAAACCAAGCCCTCTTTTGGTATAGCAAAGAGCACTGGTCTCCAAACAAATTGGTAATTTGCACAAGTCCCTTATCAGTTCTGTGATACTTAGCTTGCAGCTGGGAGGCAATTCACAGTCCTTCTTCTTTCACAAAGTGAAACACACTTTGCTCTGGTTTAGTTTCAAAGCGGGGGAAAATCAGCACACAAAAGGTCAAAGTCAGCAAAGCAGGCACGAAACACAACGATCAGATAATCCTCCACAATGGCCAAACCCACAGGCTGCTATTTATAGCAGCCTCACTAATCACCACAGCCCCACCCAACCACAGGTGGCCTCATTTTCTTTGATAATAATCTCTCCGTTGTTGTTGCCTATGCATCGCTCTCCGCATGCGTGGCTGTATCATTAACTCTTGTTCTGAATCCAAGGAGGAGCTAATAATAATAATAATAATTTATTAGATTTGTATGCCGCCCCTCTCCGAAGACTCGGGGCGGCTCACAACACGATAAAAACAGTATTATACAGGCACAAATCTAATATTAAAAAAAACTAAAAACCCTATCATAATTAAAAACCAGACAGCACATACATACCAAACATAAATTATAATAAGCCTGGGGGAAAGGTGTCTCAAATCCCCCATGCCTGGCGGTATAGGTGGGTCTTAAGTAGTTTACGGAAGACAGCTAGATAATTGATCTCCTTCTCAGCTATCTGCCACACTCTCCTCCTCCCTGTCACTCATGTCTTCTTGATCAGAGGAGCCTTCATCATCAGATTCCACCGGGGGCAAAACAGGCCTGCAACATGTGGATGTCTCCCCCACATCCACAGTCCTTGAGGCAGGAGCTGGGCCAGAGCTAACCACAAAACTTTCTTTCTTTCTTTTTTCCTTCCTTCCTTCCTTCTATTTTTCTTTCTTTTTTTAGGTGACGACAGCTGATCCCATTGAGCTTCAAGTAAAATAAACATGGGCTGTCATTTCAGCAAAGTCATATGCAAAAAGTGATTATTCGTCTTCACAGGACATTTTTCTTTCGATATAACGCAAGAGGCAAATTAGGATACACAATGACACAACAAGATAGTTTGTCCCTCTGGGTGAAGAAATATTTCCCTTTATTTGTCCTCGCTTTCCTACCTATGAGCTTTAGGGAGGGCCCCCTCGTCCTAGTATTGTGTGATAGAGAAAATAATTTTTCTCTATCCACCTTTTCTATCCCGTGCATGATTTTATACACTTCGATCAAGTCACCTCTTAAACGCCGTCTTTCAAGGTTGAAGAGACCAAGGCGTTGCAACCTGGTTTCATAAGGGAGGGGCTCCATTTCCTTGATCATTCTTGTTGCCATTTTTTGCACCTTTTCCAGTTCCATTATATCCTTCTTGACGTGCGGTGACCAGAACTGTACACAGTACTCCAAGTGTGGCCTCACCATCAATTTATAGATATCTCTCTCTCTCTCTCTCTCTTTCTTTCTTTCCTTCCTTCCTTCCTTCTTTTACTTTTCTTTCTTTTTTTAGGTGACGACAGCTGTTCCCATTGAGCTTCGAGTAAAATAAACATGGGCTGTCATTTCAGCAAAGTCATATGCAAAAAGTGATTATTCGGCTTCATGGTACATTTTTCTTTCGATATAACGCAAGAGGCAAATTAGGATACACAATGACACAACAAGATAGTTTGTGCTCGGCCTCCCGTTTTAAACCACTTCAAACCCTCAACAAAATATCAAAAGTTATGATGCAGGCGCTTAGGAATCTGCCTAGAGAGGAGATAAACTGTGTTATGTACAAATGCTGTATATTATTGGATGAATTTGGTTTCCGTGGAAGAAAACAGAGTTAGCCACATTCATCCCAATTTCTCAAACTCACACATAAGAACATAAGAAGAGCCCTGCTGAATCAGGCCAAAGCCCATCGAGTCCAGCATTCTGTGTCACACAGTGGCCCACCAATTGTCCATGGGGATCTTGAGCAGAAAGAGAAGGCAAGACCCTCCCTTTCCCTTAACCCCCAACAAATAGTACTCAAGGGAACCCTGCCTGCCTCAACCAACATAGAAGCGGCACTTGGACATCCCTTTCAACAATCACTGATACACTTGGCATCCATGAATCTGTCTAATCCTGCCTTGAAGATATCCAGGGTGACAGATGTCACGACCTCTTTTGGAAGGGAATTCCATAAACCAAGGACCCTCTGGGTGAATAAATATTTCCCTTTATCTGTCCTCGCTTTCCTACCTATGAGCTTTAGGGAGTGCCCCCTCGTCCTAGTATTGTGTGATAGAGAAAATATTTTCCTCTATCCACCTTTTCTATCCCATGCCTGATTTTATACCCTTCGATCAAGTCACCTCTTAAAAGCCATCTTTCCAGGTTGAAGAGACCAAGGTGTTGCAACCTGGGTTCATAAGGGAGATGCTCCATTTCCTTGATCATTCTTGCTGCCCTTTTTTGCACCATTTCCAGTTCCATTATATCCTTCTTGAGGTGCGGTGACCAGAACTGTACACAGTACTCCAAGGCTGAAGTTTTAAGCTTCGTGCTGCTGTAAATATGGAATAATAAATAATTCCATATTTACGGCAGCATGAAGCTTAAAACTTCAGCCTGATGATGGTGAATGTGATTTCACTGAAACGTCGCATAGACACTCAAAATATTACACGGGGCAAAACCTGAACTCAGAACAATCTACATACATATACCCATGAAAATCTACGAAAACAAATATATATATATATATATATATATATATATATATATATATATATATATATATATGTTTTCGTAAATTTTCACGGGTATATGTATGTAGATTGTTCTGAGTTCGGGTTTTGCCCTGTGTAATGTTTTGCATGTCTATGCGACGTTTCGGTGAAATCACATTCACCATCTTCAGGCTGGAGTTCCAAAGATTGGAACTCCAGCCTGAAGATGGTGAATAGACATAGACATGCAAAACATTACACAGGGCAAAACCCGAACTCAGAACAATCTACATATATATATATATATATATATATATATATATATATATATATATATATATATATGTGTTAAATGTTTATAGCTGGAATTTTAAAATTAAGGGAGACCAGGATAGATCTATTTCGGCCTTATTAGGCCTCATCAGCTGGCCACACCCACTCTTTTACTGGGATTCGATCTGGGAAGCTTCTGCATTGTAAAGCAGAGAGCTAGCAATTAGACCCATCCGATCTGAATCCTCTCAGCTCTGTACCAGGGAGGGGTATATGTTTTTTCTTATGTCGAATCACCCTGGTATATTTTTAAGGAACGTCACAGCTCCTTTTTTTGCCTATAGGCCCAATCTAGGGCCACTGCAAGGCAGTAATATATTTATAGCCGACAAACTATATTTTGTATGTGTTAAATGTTTATAGCTGGAATTTTAAAATTAAGGGAGACCAGGATAGATCTATTTCGGCCTTATTAGGCCTCATCAGCTGGCCACACCCACTCTTTTACTGGGATTCGATCTGGGAAGCTTCTGCATTGTAAAGCAGAGAGCTAGCAATTAGACCCATCCGATCTGAATCCTCTCAGCTCTGTACCAGGGAGGGGTATATGTTTTTTCTTATGTCGAATCACCCTGGTATATTTTTAAGGAACGTCACAGCTCCTTTTTTTGCCTATAGGCCCAATCTAGGGCCACTGCAAGGCAGTAATATATTTATAGCCGACAAACTATATTTTGTATGTGTTAAATGTTTATAGCTGGAATTTTAAAATTAAGGGAGACCAGGATAGATCTATTTCGGCCTTATTAGGCCTCATCAGCTGGCCACACCCACTCTTTTACTGGGATTCGATCTGGGAAGCTTCTGCATTGTAAAGCAGAGAGCTAGCAATTAGACCCATCCGATCTGAATCCTCTCAGCTCTGTACCAGGGAGGGGTATATGTTTTTTCTTATGTCGAATCACCCTGGTATATTTTTAAGGAACGTCACAGCTCCTTTTTTTGCCTATAGGCCCAATCTAGGGCCACTGCAAGGCAGTAATATATTTATAGCCGACAAACTATATTTTGTATGTGTTAAATGTTTATAGCTGGAATTTTAAAATTAAGGGAGACCAGGATAGATCTATTTCGGCCTTATTAGGCCTCATCAGCTGGCCACACCCACTCTTTTACTGGGATTCGATCTGGGAAGCTTCTGCATTGTAAAGCAGAGAGCTAGCAATTAGACCCATCCGATCTGAATCCTCTCAGCTCTGTACCAGGGAGGGGTATATGTTTTTTCTTATGTCGAATCACCCTGGTATATTTTTAAGGAACGTCACAGCTCCTTTTTTTGCCTATAGGCCCAATCTAGGGCCACTGCAAGGCAGTAATATATTTATAGCCGACAAACTATATTTTGTATGTGTTAAATGTTTATAGCTGGAATTTTAAAATTAAGGGAGACCAGGATAGATCTATTTCGGCCTTATTAGGCCTCATCAGCTGGCCACACCCACTCTTTTACTGGGATTCGATCTGGGAAGCTTCTGCATTGTAAAGCAGAGAGCTAGCAATTAGACCCATCCGATCTGAATCCTCTCAGCTCTGTACCAGGGAGGGGTATATGTTTTTTCTTATGTCGAATCACCCTGGTATATTTTTAAGGAACGTCACAGCTCCTTTTTTTGCCTATAGGCCCAATCTAGGGCCACTGCAAGGCAGTAATATATTTATAGCCGACAAACTATATTTTGTATGTGTTAAATGTTTATAGCTGGAATTTTAAAATTAAGGGAGACCAGGATAGATCTATTTCGGCCTTATTAGGCCTCATCAGCTGGCCACACCCACTCTTTTACTGGGATTCGATCTGGGAAGCTTCTGCATTGTAAAGCAGAGAGCTAGCAATTAGACCCATCCGATCTGAATCCTCTCAGCTCTGTACCAGGGAGGGGTATATGTTTTTTCTTATGTCGAATCACCCTGGTATATTTTTAAGGAACGTCACAGCTCCTTTTTTTGCCTATAGGCCCAATCTAGGGCCACTGCAAGGCAGTAATATATTTATAGCCGACAAACTATATTTTGTATGTGTTAAATGTTTATAGCTGGAATTTTAAAATTAAGGGAGACCAGGATAGATCTATTTCGGCCGATCTATCCTGGTCTCCCTTAATTTTAAAATTCCAGCTATAAACATTTAACACATACAAAATATAGTTTGTCGGCTATAAATATATTACTGCCTTGCAGTGGCCCTAGATTGGGCCTATAGGCAAAAAAAGGAGCTGTGACGTTCCTTAAAAATATACCAGGGTGATTCGACATAAGAAAAAACATATACCCCTCCCTGGTACAGAGCTGAGAGGATTCAGATCGGATGGGTCTAATTGCTAGCTCTCTGCTTTACAATGCAGAAGCTTCCCAGATCGAATCCCAGTAAAAGAGTGGGTGTGGCCAGCTGATGAGGCCTAATAAGGCCGAAATAGATCTATCCTGGTCTCCCTTAATTTTAAAATTCCAGCTATAAACATTTAACACATACAAAATATAGTTTGTCGGCTATAAATATATTACTGCCTTGCAGTGGCCCTAGATTGGGCCTATAGGCAAAAAAAGGAGCTGTGACGTTCCTTAAAAATATACCAGGGTGATTCGACATAAGAAAAAACATATACCCCTCCCTGGTACAGAGCTGAGAGGATTCAGATCGGATGGGTCTAATTGCTAGCTCTCTGCTTTACAATGCAGAAGCTTCCCAGATCGAATCCCAGTAAAAGAGTGGGTGTGGCCAGCTGATGAGGCCTAATAAGGCCGAAATAGATCTATCCTGGTCTCCCTTAATTTTAAAATTCCAGCTATAAACATTTAACACATACAAAATATAGTTTGTCGGCTATAAATATATTACTGCCTTGCAGTGGCCCTAGATTGGGCCTATAGGCAAAAAAAGGAGCTGTGACGTTCCTTAAAAATATACCAGGGTGATTCGACATAAGAAAAAACATATACCCCTCCCTGGTACAGAGCTGAGAGGATTCAGATCGGATGGGTCTAATTGCTAGCTCTCTGCTTTACAATGCAGAAGCTTCCCAGATCGAATCCCAGTAAAAGAGTGGGTGTGGCCAGCTGATGAGGCCTAATAAGGCCGAAATAGATCTATCCTGGTCTCCCTTAATTTTAAAATTCCAGCTATAAACATTTAACACATACAAAATATAGTTTGTCGGCTATAAATATATTACTGCCTTGCAGTGGCCCTAGATTGGGCCTATAGGCAAAAAAAGGAGCTGTGACGTTCCTTAAAAATATACCAGGGTGATTCGACATAAGAAAAAACATATACCCCTCCCTGGTACAGAGCTGAGAGGATTCAGATCGGATGGGTCTAATTGCTAGCTCTCTGCTTTACAATGCAGAAGCTTCCCAGATCGAATCCCAGTAAAAGAGTGGGTGTGGCCAGCTGATGAGGCCTAATAAGGCCGAAATAGATCTATCCTGGTCTCCCTTAATTTTAAAATTCCAGCTATAAACATTTAACACATACAAAATATAGTTTGTCGGCTATAAATATATTACTGCCTTGCAGTGGCCCTAGATTGGGCCTATAGGCAAAAAAAGGAGCTGTGACGTTCCTTAAAAATATACCAGGGTGATTCGACATAAGAAAAAACATATACCCCTCCCTGGTACAGAGCTGAGAGGATTCAGATCGGATGGGTCTAATTGCTAGCTCTCTGCTTTACAATGCAGAAGCTTCCCAGATCGAATCCCAGTAAAAGAGTGGGTGTGGCCAGCTGATGAGGCCTAATAAGGCCGAAATAGATCTATCCTGGTCTCCCTTAATTTTAAAATTCCAGCTATAAACATTTAACACATACAAAATATAGTTTGTCGGCTATAAATATATTACTGCCTTGCAGTGGCCCTAGATTGGGCCTATAGGCAAAAAAAGGAGCTGTGACGTTCCTTAAAAATATACCAGGGTGATTCGACATAAGAAAAAATATATATATATATATATATATGTGTGTGTGTGTGTGTGTGTGTGTGTGTGTGTCACATGTTTTTGCTGAATTTGAAAATTAAGGGAGACTAGGATAGATCTATTTCGGCCTTATTTTGGCCTCATCAGCTAGCCATACCCTCACTGGGACTTGAACCTGCAACCTTTGCCTTGTAAGGCAGAGAATTAACCTCTAGGCTACAGTATCCAACCCTTTCAGCTCTGTACCAGGAAAGGGTTACATTTTGTGTCGAATATATATATATATATTTATTTCCTTCCTTCTTTTACTTTTCTTTCTTTTTATAGGCAATGACAGCTGTTCCCATTGAGCTTCGAGTAAAAAAACATGGGCTGTCATTTCAGCAAAGTCATATGCAAAAAGTGATTACTCGGCTTCATGGGACATTTTTCTTTCAATATAATGCAAGAGGCAAATTAGGATACACAGTGACACAACAAGATCGTTTGTGCTCGGCCTCCCATTTTAAATCAGTTCAAATTCTCAAAAAAATATCAAAAGTTATGATGCAGGCGTTTAGGAATCTGCCTAGAGAGCAGATAAATTGGGTTATGTACAGATACTGTATATTATTGGATGAATTTGGTTTCCGTGGAAGAAAACAGAGTTAGCCACATTCATCCCAATTTCTCAAACTCACACAAAATATTGGGGGGGGGAGGAATTAATACAGAAAATAGATAGCCTCTAAGAGAGAACTAGGTGGAAACAGTTGTATGAGATGAACATCATGGCACCGGACCAGATTATCTCAGGGACCGCCTTCTGCTGCACGAATCCCAGCAACCAGTTAGGTCCCACAGAGTGGGTCTTCTCTGGGTCTCGTCAACTAAACAATGTCGCTTGGCAGGACCCAGGGGAAGAGCCTTCTCTGTGGCGGCCCCAGCCCTCTGGAACCAACTCCCCCCAGAGATTAGAATTGCCCCCACCCTCCTTACCTTTTGTAAGCTGCTTAAAACCCACCTCTGCCACCAGGCATGGGGGAATTGAGATACTCTTTCCCCCTATGCCTTTACAATTTTATGCATGGTATGTGTGTATGTATGTTTGGTTTTTATAATAATGGGTTTTTAACTGTTTTTAGTATTGGATTATTATTATATACTGTTTTATTACTGTTGTTAGCCGCCCCGAGTCTGCGGAGAGGGGCGGCATACAAATCCAATAGATAGATAGATAGATAGATAGATAGATAGATAGATAGATAGATAGATAGATAGATAGATAGATAGATAGATAGATAGATAGTACAATGGCCGAGAAGATTTAGGAAATTTGTAGGAAATGATCACCTTCCACTGTTTTTCTCAGCATAGATATTTAAAAGAATTGAGGAGGCAAGGTGTAAATTAAAGACCTTGCTAGATTGATCTAGGAATTGTTCTGGCCTTTTCATAAAACCATTATCAGAGGCCATCACATTTAATCAGTTAATCACTTGATGTTTTGGAGACCTCATTTACAAAAAGATATTGATAAAATTGAACAGGTCCAAAGACGGGCTACAAAAATGGTGGAAGGTCATAAGCATAAAACGTATCAGGAAAGACTTCATGAACTCCATCTGTATAGTCTGGAGGACAGAAGGAAAAGGGGGGGGCATGATCGAAACATTTCAATATGTTGAAGGGTTAAATAAGGTTCAGGAGAGAAGCGTTTTTAATAGGAAAGTGAACACAAGAACAAGGAGGCCCAATCTGAGTTGGGGGGAAGATCAGAGGCAACGTGAGAAAATATTATTTTACTGAAAGAGTAGTAGATGCTTGGAACAAACCTCCAGCCGACGTGGTTGGTAAGTCCACAGTAACTGAATTTAAAAATGCCTGGGATAAACATATATCCATCGTAAGATAAAATACAGGAAATAGTATAAGGGCAGACTAGGTGGACCATGAGGTCTTTTTCTGCCGTCAATCTTCTATGTTTCTATGTTTTAGCCTCCATCCAACCCTCTGTTGCTCTTTTCTGCAGTCTCAATGTCTTTTTTAATAATATAGTGATCCAAACTGGTTGCAGGATTCCAAGTGTGGTCTTACTAAGGTTTCCTAAATGGGATTGAGGGGAGCGAATTCCATAGCTTTTCTTTGAGTTGTACATTTCCTTTTATGGACTTTCAGAATCCTTGGACTGAGTTTGAAAGGATGACATTGAATTCAAGGATAAGCAATCTGATTCAGTGGTACCTCTACTTGTGAACTTAATTTGTTCCTGTTCTTAAGTAGAAAGATTTGTAAGAAGAAGCAATTTTTCCCATAGAAAGCAATGTAAAAGCAAATAATGTGTGCGATTGGGAAACCACAGGGAGGGTGGAGGCCTTGTTTTCTCCAAGGAGATTCCTAGAGAGGACCCATGGAGGCTTCTCCCTGCCTTTTCTGGCTCTGTTTCCTCCCAGGAGATTCCAAGAGGGACCCCATGGAGGCTTCTCCCTGCCTTTTCTGGCTCTGTTTCCTCCCAGGAGATTCCAAGAGGGACCCCATGGAGGCTTCTCCCCGCCTTTTCTGGCTCTGTTTCCTCCCAGGAGATTCCTAGAGAGGACCCATGGAGGCTTCTCCCCGCCTTTTCTGGCTCTGTTTCCTCCCAGGAGATTCCAAGAGGGACCCCATGGAGGCTTCTCCCCGCCTTTTCTGGCTCTGTTTCCTCCCAGGAGATTCCTAGAGAGGACCCATGGAGGCTTCTCCCTGCCTTTTCTGGCTCTGTTTCCTCCCAGGAGATTCCAAGAGGGACCCCATGGAGGCTTCTCCCCGCCTTTTCTGGCTCTGTTTCCTCCCAGGAGATTCCTAGAGAGGACCCATGGAGGCTTCTCCCCGCCTTTTCTGGCTCTGTTTCCTCCCAGGAGATTCCAAGAGGGACCCCATGGAGGCTTCTCCCCACATTTTCTGGCTCTGTTTCCTCCCAGGAGATTCCTAGAGAGGACCCATGGAGGCTTCTCCCTGCCTTTTCTGGCCCTGTTTCCTCCCAGGAGATTCCTAGAGAGGACCCATGGAGGCTTCTCCCTGCCTTTTCTGGCTCTGTTTCCTCCCAGGAGATTCCTAGAGAGGACCCACGGAGGCTTCTCCCCGCCTTTTCTGGCTCTGTTTCCTCCCAGGAGATTCCTAGAGAGGACCCATGGAGGCTTCTCCCCGCCTTTTCTGGCTCTGTTTCCTCCCAGGAGATTCCTAGAGAGGCCCCACAGAGGCTTATCCCTGCCTTTTCTGGCTCTGTTTCCTCCCAGGAGATTCCTAGAGAGGACCCATGGAGGCTTCTCCCCGCCTTTTCTGGCTCTGTTTCCTCCCAGGAGATTCCTAGAGAGGACCCATGGAGGCTTCTCCCCGCCTTTTCTGGCTCTGTTTCCTCCCAGGAGATTCCTAGAGAGGACCCACGGAGGCTTCTCCCCGCCTTTTCTGGCTCTGTTTCCTCCCAGGAGATTCCTAGAGAGGACCCACGGAGGCTTCTCCCCGCCTTTTCTGGCTCTGTTTCCTCCCAGGAGATTCCTAGAGAGGACCCATGGAGGCTTCTCCGCGCCTTTTCTGGCTCTGTTTCCTCCCAGGAGATTCCTAGAGAGGACCCACGGAGGCTTCTCCCCGCCTTTTCTGGCTCTGTTTCCTCCCAGGAGATTCCTAGAGAGGACCCATGGAGGCTTCTCCCCGCCTTTTCTGGCTCTGTTTCCTCCCAGGAGATTCCTAGAGAGGCCCCACAGAGGCTTATCCCTGCCTTTTCCGGTTACAGTTTCGGAGGCTCAGGTTTGTAAGTGGAAAATGGTTCTTGAGAAGAGGTTAAAAAATATCTTGAACACATGGTTCTTATCTGGAAAAGTTCGTAAGTAGAAGCATTCTTAGGTAGAGGTACCACTGTAGTTCCCATTCCTACGGTGTCTGGTCATGACTTTTTCTAGTTGGAGCTGATTAGAGTTGATCCAAAACGGTGGGAGATCATTTCGCCTCCTCCTGTTCTTAATCCATTTGAATTGAAAGTTTCCTTTCAAAACTCTAGAGTTGTTAAGGAAGCAATTGGTTCACCAAACCAAATTCTATGTTACGCTTGGAAATAATACATGCATCTACTTGATTCGATGACTCAATGGATTGATGTATTTGTTTTTTTAAAACAATGTGATGCTGTAGCTGGAAAAATGGATTGTTCGTGCTAAACCGTCACTGTTAGAGAAAAAAGACAGAAAAATACACATGCGATATTTAATTGTTTGTTGAACAATATATTTCCAGCATCAATCGCTCCAGAGAAGTAAATTTGTTTAGAATTGCAATTTAGGGGAATAATCATACTCGTTTTGTCACATCTGAATTATCAAAAAAAAAACACCCCAAAACCCAACCATCCAGCTTTTTTTTTCTTCTTTCCCAGGAATTCCACTGCCAAAATTTAGCAGCGCCTTCTCCAAACTTGACTGCAAAAAATACGACTTCAGCAACAGAGTCAACAACGCCTGGAATGCACTACCTGATTCTGTGGTTTGTACTCCTAACCCCAAAAACCTTTAACCTTAGACTATCTACAATTGACCTCTCCCCCTTTCTAAGAGGTCTGTAAGGGGCATGCATAAGCACCCCACTGTGCCTACCGTCCCTGTCCTATTGTCTTCTTTTGTTACTTTTTATCATTACTTATCTAATGTTTTATTGTACAAATTACCACCCTATAATTGTTTGACAAAATAAATAAATAAATAAATAAATAAATAAATAAATAAATAAATAACACAGAACTGCCAATGCAATACTCAGATTGAGGAAAAGGAAGGATTTAGGGGCAGTGATTTCTGAGAGTCTCAAAATGGATGAGCAGTGTGGTCGGGCAGTAGGAAAAGCAAGTAGGATGCTTGGCTGCATAGCTAGAGGTATAACAAGCAGGAAGAGGGAGATTATGATCCCGCTATATAGAATGCTGGTGAGAACACATTTGGAATACTGTGTTCAGTTCTGGAGACCTCACCTACAAAAAGATATTGACAAAATTGAATGGGTCCAAAGAATGGTGGAAGGTCTTAAGCATAAAACATATCAGGAAAGACTTCATGAACTCAATCTGTAGAGTCTGGAGGACAGAAGGAAAAGGGGGGACAGGATCAAAACATTTAAATATGTTAAAGGGTTAAATAAGGTTCAGGAGGGAAGTGTTTTTAATAGTGAACACAAGAACAGGGGGCACAATCGGAGGTTAGTTGGGGGAAAGATCAAAAGCAACATGAGAAAATATTATTTCACTGAAAGAGTAGTAGATGCTTGGAACAAACTTCCAGCAGATGTGGTTGGTAAATCCACAGTAACTGAATTTAAACATGCCTGGGATAAACATAGATCCATTGTAAGATAAAATACAGGAAATAGTTTAAGGGCAGACTAGATGGACCAGGAGGTCTTTTTCTGCCGTCAGTCTTCTATGTTTCTAATAAATAAATACTGCTCTGATCAGCTGAGTGCACCTGACATGGGCTGTTTAATTGTCTCCCCTCCCGGTACTTTCAACAGGAGAGAAGCATTGAGGCTTAAAAGTGCCGAAGAGAAGCGAGTAGGAGTCAATAAATTCCCTTGGTTTGGATTATTTACTCTCAGCCTCTCTCAGAAGAAGGCAAAGAGGAGAATATCTCAGCATGCTCAATTTCACAAGCATGCTTGGATATTCCACTCGATACCTTAGGGGAGCATGAATTTTTGAAAGGGTTATCCATCGCAGGCTGGCAGAACACAACGTTAATTCAGCTGAACAAAAAAAGGAAGACTCGGATGCCATCGGTTCAAAACCCGAAAATAACGTTTTTGATACAATCATTTGGCCCATAAATAAATCTCTTTAATGCAGTAATAGGCAGCCCAAATTTTTACTTCCAAGGTGTGGGTGTGGCTTATTTTGTGGGTGTGGCTTGATGGTCATGTGATTGAGTAGGAGTGTCTTGCCGGCCATGTGACCAGGTGGGAGTGGCTTGAATGATCACCGTCGTTCAAGTGAACTGTTAAGTCCTTGACCTGACCAGTGTTGCTCTCTGGGGTGACAATTTGCTTTGTGTTTCCCACGCTCTCCTTTTATTTATTTATTTATTTATTTATTTATTACTTAGATTTGTAAGCCGCCCCTCTCCGAAGACTCGGGGCGGCTCACAACACGTGGAAACAAATCATAAATAATTTGACAAATTTAAAATATTTAAAGATTTAAAACAGACCCCATATACTAACAGACATACACACAAGCATACCATATATAAATTAAATATGCCCAGGGGGAGATGTTTCAGTTCCCCCATGCCTGACGGCAAAGGTGGGTTTTAAGGAGTTTACGGAAGGCAGGAAGAGTAGGGGCAGTTCTAATCTCCGGGGGGAGTTGGTTCCAGAGGGCCGGTGCCGCCACAGAGAAGGCTCTTCCCCTGGGGCCCGCCAACCGACATTGTTTAGTTGACGGGACCCGGAGAAGGCCCACTCTGTGGGACCTAATCGGTCGCTGGGATTCGTGCGGCAGGGTCGCCCCCTGCCTCAGGCTGGGGAGCTAGGCGAACGGGTGCCAATCAGCTGTTGAGAAAAGACGGGGGGAAATGGGCCCCCTGCAACTCCTGGTGGTGCTGGCCTCCTCGCTGCTTTCCGAGGAGGAGGGTGGGATGGTCAGCTGGAGCTGGGCACACAGCTTCATTTATGTTGTGAGCCGCCCCGAGTCCTCAGAGAGGGGCGGCACACAAATCCAATAAATAAATAAATAAATTTCCACTGGTGGAATATCTTTATATGTCTAGTTTCTGAAGTCTTCCAGCATTTATTTTTTATTTTTTGTCCAGTACACAATAATACACAATGAAGGTTATAGAGGATATAGTAGAGAAGAAATACGAGATATAGGAGAGACTATAGGACAGGGGACGGAAGGCACTCTAGTGCGCTTATGTACGCCCCTTACTGACCTCTTAGGAATCTGGAGAGGTCAACCGTGGATAGTCTAAGGGTAAAAAGTTGGGGGTTAGGGGATGATTGATTGATTGATTGATTGATGGATTGATTGATGGATTGATTGATGGATTGATTGATTTGATTTATATGCCGCCCCTCTCTGCAGACTCGGGGCGGCTAACAACAGTAATAAAACAGCATATAATAATAATCCAATACTAAAAACAGTTAAAACCCCATTATTATAATACTGTATATTATAATATTATGATACTACAGAGTCTGGTAATGAGTTCCACGCTTCAACAACCCGATTACTAAAGTCGTATTTTTTACAGTCTAGTTTGGAGCGGTTAATGTTAAGCTTGAATCTGTTATGTGCTCTTGTGTTGTTGTGGTTGAAGCCGAAGTAGTCTTTGACAGGCGGGACATCGCAACATATGATCTTGTGGGCAATACTAAGATCATGTTTAAGGCGTCGTAGTTCTAAGCTTTCAAGAACCCAGGATTGAGGTGCTGCCACGGAGAAGAGGGAATCAAGCTATTCTCCAAAGCATCAGAAGGCAGGACAAGAAGCAATGGATGGAAACTAATCAAGGAGAGAAGCAATGTAGAACTAACTTTAAATTTCCCAGTAGTTAGAACAATTAATGAGTGGAAGAACTTACCTCTATAAATTGTGGGTGCTCCAAGATTGGAGGTTGGACACATATCTGTCAAAAACAGTATAGGGTTTCCCACTTGAGCAAAAGGTTGGACTAGAAGACCTCTCAGGACCCTTCCAACTCTGTTATTCTGTTCATCAAGGAAGCACCCAGAAAACTCCCACCAACATCGACAGGGAAAGCCACTAGTATAGAAACAGAGAGCAAACCCCGCATCCTTCTGTTGTGGTTAGCTCTGGCCCTGCTCCTGCCCCAAGGACTGTGGATGTGGGGGAGACATCCACATGCTGCAGGCCTGTTTTGCCCCCGGTGGAATCTGCTGATGAAGGCTCCTCTGACCAAGAAGACATGAGTGACAGGGAGGAGGAGAGAGTGGCAGACAGCTCAGAAGGAGATCAATTCTCTAGCTCCTCCTTGGATTCGGAACAAGAGTTCATGATACAGCCACGCATGCGGAGAGCGATGCATAGGCAGCAACAACTGAGAGATTATTATCAAAGAAAATGAGGCCACCTGTGGTTGGGTGGGGCTGTGGTAATTAGTGAGGCTGTTATAAACAGCAGCCTGTGGGTTTGGCCATTGTGGAGGATTATCTGATCGTTGTGTTTCATGCCTGCTTTGCTGACTTTGACTTTTTGTGTGCTGATTTTTCCCCGCTTTGAAACTAAACCAGAGCAAAGTGTGTTTCACTTTGTGAAAGAAGAAGGACTGTGAATTACCTCACAGCTGCAAGCTAAGTATCACACAAAACTGATAAGGGACTTGTACAAATTACCAGTTTGTTTGGAGACAGTGCTCTTTGCTATACCAAAAGAGGGCTTAGTTTAAGTGAATTTTTATTATAAAGAACATTGTTTTGAATTTTCAAACGTGTGTGTGTCTGAAATTTGTACCTGTGAATTTTTGGGAGGATTCTACCAGAGAGCCGGAGAAGAACACCTTCTAGCACTGATAATGTTACTTAGTTTGGTAATGAAATGTCTGCAAGAAAACCACTAGGCTCCGAGACCACAGTTCAGCCTTGAGCTACAAATATTCTCATTTATTTATTTTATTTGTTTGTTTTGTCCCATTGGTGGTATACAAAGATATAATATTTATATACATGATATTAGTAAAAGAGAAACATTAGAACAGGGGATGGAAGGCACTCTGACGCGCTTATGCACGCCCCTTACTGACCTCTTAGGAATCAGGAGAGGTCAACAGTGGATAATTTATGTGTTATTGATAAAGTGAATTTATCAATAACACTTTTCTAAAATGCTTTGGGTTCCAGTTGCATGGGAGCATTACATTCTACAGATCTGGACTATTTAACCAGAAGCCCCAGGCAAAGAGAGGGGGGAGGCTTTAAACTTGGTTTCTGCAAAATCTACCATTCAGATTGTTCATTTTGTAACACGAGGGAGGAAAAAAGACATGGAGAGTAAATCATATTCATTTAATTAAGTTCAATTCAAATCAATCAATGTTTTTGGCTTGGCTCAGCCTACTTTTCTGCGAGCAGACCGAACATACTACAAAATAACCCACCTCTTCTTAATTTCTTAAGCTTAGCTTAACTTCATTACACAGCCAATTCTTCCCTGGGGTGACAGTGTTGCTATAGAAAGCTAATCTTCAACAGAGATTCAAGTTTACGAGTTTTGGGGCTATTCATAATCACCGCAACAGTTGCCAGAAGAAAACGTAATTGCTTGAGCATATTTTTTTTGAGTCACAGATTGGTTCTTTTTTTCTGGCTATTTTAATTCTTCCTCCTGCTCCCACATCTAGAGAAGCCTATCGGTTTATTATACCCCATGTAGACATTTAAATGCATAATGGGGTGACATGATCGAAACATTTAAATATGTTAAAGGGTTAAATAAGGTCTAGAAGGGGAGTGTTTTTAATAAGAAAGTGAACACAAGAACAAGGGGACACAATCTGAAGTTAGTTGGGGGAAAGATCAAAAGCAACATGAGAAAATATTATTTTACTGAAAGAGTAGTAGATACTTGGAACAAACTTCCAGCAGACGTGGTTGATAAATCCACAGTAACTGAATTTAAACATGCCTGGGATAAACATATATCCACCCTAAGATAAAATACAGAAAAATAGTATAAGGGCAGACTAGATGGATCATGAGGTCTTTTTCTGCCATCAGTCTTCTATGTTTCTATGTTTCTATATCGTATTTTTCTGAGTATAAGACACCTTTCTCCTCCCTAAAAGAGGATGATAATTAAGGTGCATTTTATACTCTGAATGCAGTTCTTTTTTTAAAGCCTTTTCCCCCCAGCCCTAATTAGGTGCTAAGATTTCCCCAGCTCTTATCTTGCAGGCTCTTTCATTGTTACTGTCTGCGAAGAATGTTTTATAAACCGTAAGTCTTTGCAGAGTTTTTTTACATTGCTTTAACTTGCTCCAAATAAGTTTCTTTCCAGCCCTAACCAGGTGCTAGCGATGTTCCCAGCTCTTACCGTTTGCAAGTTCTTTCATTGTTATTCTCTGTGAATAATGTTTTCCAAGCCCTAAGTCTTTGCAGTTTTTTTTCATTGCTCTACTTGCTCAGAATTTTTCTTTCCAGCCCTAGCCAGGTTCTAACAACGTTCCCAGCTTTTACTGGCTTGCAAGCTCTTTCATTGTTACTCTCTCCAAATAAAGTTTTTTTTAAGCCCTAACCAAGGGATAAAATAATATGCTGAAACTGACCAGACTAAGGAGGCTAACCAGATTCTTTTCCCAATTTTCCTCTCCAGAAACTAAGGTGTGTCTTATACTCAGATGCATCTTATACTCTGAAAAATATGGTAGTTTGCAGACAATGAACTTACTCGAGATTTTTGAAAATGCAAGACCTGGTTAAATTAAAATCCAATCCAACATTTCACAATCTTGTCTGGCTGGAGGATTGAGAAACACTAGTCTATTTTGCACATTAAACCTGCCTTCTATCTATGGACACAAGACAATTCATCCGTTTGTAGTTCAAGCATACATTGCTTTTCAAACCCACACATATATTTTTTTCTGTAAGTAGTGCGTTCTTATGTGCATTTTCTCTAATGCACATGCATTTTGCCAGAAGTGATCCAAATGTAATCTTGGAAACAAACTGAATGGGGGAAGAGAGATTATACTTAATGTATTATATATTTTTTTTGCACTTTTTTCTGAAGTTCTAAACTGCAATGCGGTATCAATCCAGGCCAGAAAGCTTCGAGGAGGCTCAAAAGTAGAAGCTTTTTCTCTTTCTACGGAAAAGACAGCTTTCATTTTGGAGCTCAAGAATTCAACAGCATTTTAAACATTAAAGATAAAAGAAAATAGGGGGGAAGGTGTCTTATTAAATTTATCAAGAGAAGGATTTAGGGGTAGTGATTTCTGTCAGTCTCAAAATGGGTGAGCAGTGTGGTCGGGCGGTAGGAAAAGCAAGTAGGATGCTTGGCTGCATAGCTAGAGGTATAACAAGCAGAAAGAGGGAGATTATGATCTCGCTATATAGAGCGCTGGTGAGACCCCATTTGGAATACTGTGTTCAGTTCTGGAGACCTCACCTACAAAAAGATATTGACAAAATTGAACGGGTCCAAAGACGGGCTACAAGAATGGTGGAAGGTCTCAAGCATAAAACGTATCAGGAAAGACTTCATGAACTCCATCTGTATAGTCTGGAGGACAGAAGGAAAAGGGGGGACATGATCGAAACATTTAAATATGTTAAACGGTTGAATAAGGTTCAGGAGGGAAGTGTTTTTAATAGGAAAGTGAACACAAGAACAAGGGGACACAATCTGAAGTTAGTTGGGGGAAAGATCAAAGGCAACGTGAGAATATATTATTTCACTGAAAGAGTGGTAGATCCTTGGAACAAACTTCCAGCAGATGTGGTTGGTAAATCCACAGTAACTGAATTTAAACATGCCTGGGATAAACATATATCCATTGTAAGATAAAATACAGGAAATAGTATAAGGGCAGACTGGATGGACCATGAGGTCTTTTTCTGCCGTCAGTCTTCTATGTTTCTAAGTTTCTATCAAACTAACTAGCAAAGCAATAGCATTTTAGGCTTACGGGATTCTCTGGTTTACAATGTAAGCATTGTTTGCGTCTTGGGCTCAACAATCTGGGCCCTCACTGGGCCCTCTGCATCTGTGAAGGTAGCAAAATCGTGCATGGTTCTGCAGGTGCGCCCATGTTTCGGCATGCGCAGAAGCAAAACAACCCTCCCCAAAACATAGGCACTTGTGGCTCCGTGCTCGATTTTGCTACCAACACAGGCGCAGAAGCAAAATCGCGCTGGCCCTGCTAGCACTCAAGAGCCATGGCGGTGAGCCCAATTTAGCGTTTCAGCTGGAAGCCCACCCCTTTTTGGGTATCTCTTTTACTTTATAATTTTTTAAAAAACTGTTTATAATCATTATCTTTTAATTATTGGTCTATACTTTAAAAATAAGTCTTCGGAGAGGGGCGGCATACAAATCTAATATATTATTATTATTATTATTATTATTATTATTATTATTATTATTATCTCAAACTCAACCCAGACAAGACGGAGCGGCTGTGGGTTTTGCCTCCCAAGGACAATTCCATCTGTCCGTCCATTACCCTGGGGGAGGAATTATTATTGACCCCCTCAGAGAGGGTTCGCAACTTGGGTGTCCTCCTCGATCCACAGCTGACATTGGAACATCATCTTTCGGCTGTGGTGAGGAGGGCGTTTGCCCAGGTTCGCCTGGTGCACCAGTTGCGGCCCTACTTGGACAGGGAGTCATTGCTCACAGTCGCTCATGCCCTCGTCACCTCGAGGTTCGATTACTGCAATGCTCTCTACATAGGGCTACCCTTGAAAAGTGTTCGGAAACTTCAGATCGTGCAGAATGCGGCCGTGAGAGCCATCGTGGGGCTTCCTAGATTCACCCACGTTTCTGCAACACTCCATGGCCTACATTGGCTGCCTATCAGTTTCCGGTCACAATTCAAAGTGTTGGTAATGACCTTTAAAGCCTTACATGGCAGTGGACCAGAATACCTCCGGAACCGCCTTTTACCGCACAAATCCCAGTGGCCAATAAGGTCCCACAGAGTTGGCCTTCTCCGGGTCCCGTCGACCAAACAATGTCGTTTGGCGGGCCCCAGGGGAAGAGCCTTCTCTGTGGCGGCCCCGGCCCTCTGGAATCAACTCCCCCCAGAGATTAGAACGGCCCCCACCCTCCTTGTCTTTCGCAAATTACTTAAGACCCACCTATATCGCCAGGCATAGGGGAACTAAGGCATCCTCCCCCAGGCTTTTGTATTTTATGTTTGGTATGTATGTGCTGTATGGTTTTAATTGCTGGGGTTTTATATATGTTTTTTAATATTGGATTTGTTTTACTGCTATATTGTTTTATTATTGTTGTGAGCCGCCCCGAGTCTTCGGAGAGGGGCGGCATACAAGTCCAATAAATTAGTCTTAGTCGTAGTCGTAGTCGTAGTCGTAGTCGTAGTCTTAGTCTTAGTCTTAGTCTTAGTCTTTGTATTAGTATTTTGCCTGGTGCACCAGTTGCGGCCCTATCTGGACCAGGACTCACTGCTCACAGTCACTCATGCCCTCACTACCTCGAGGTTCGACTACTGTAATGCTCTCTACATCGGGCTACCTTTGAAAAGTGTTTGGAAACTTCAGATCCTGCAGAATGCAGCTGCGAGAGCAGTCATGGGCTTACCTAGGTATGTCCATGTTTCACCAACACTCTGCAGTCTGCATTGGTTGCCGATCAATTTCCAGTCACAATTCAAAGTGTTGGTTATGACCTTTAAAGCCCTTCATGGCATTGGACCACAATATCTCCGAGACCGCCTTCTGCCGCACAAATCCCAGTGACCGATTAGTTCCCACAGGGTGGGACTTCTCCGGGTCCTGTCAACTAAACAATGTCGGTTGGCGGGCCCCAGGAGAAGAGCCTTCTCTGTGGCTGCCCCAACTCTCTGGAACCAACTCCCCCCTACTCTCCTTGCCTTTCGTAAGCTCCTTAAAACCCACCTTTGTCATCAGGCATGGGGGAACTGAGACATCTCCCCCGGGCATATACAATTTATGCATAGTATGTTTGTATGTATGTTTGCTTAGTAAATGGGGTTTTTTAAATATTTTAAACTATAATTTAGATTTGTCATGAATTGTTTTATTTTGTTGTGAGCCACCCCTAGTCTGCGGAGAGAGGCGGCATACAAATCCAAATAATAAATAAATAAATAATAAATTAATATTAGTATTAGTATTATTACCACCTCCTCATTCTAATTTTGTCATCTGGGTTCCTTCATTTCTTCATCCCTCCTCATCTTTTAACTTTTGTGCTCGGTTTTAGATTTTCAAGTAATCATTTCCTGCCATTTGAGCTGCCACTCGAAGTGTCAATGGTCGAGACCTGAAATGCAATGAAACCAAAGACTTTCTGCGGTTCGGGAACATTAATGGTGAATCAGTGTTTTTAAAGGAGACCTGCTAGGTCAGAAATGACTAACCCGCATCCCGAGGTTCTTTTGTATCTGACCTCAAGATACTATTTTTTTCCCCATAACTGCAGAGCCTCGGGAAGTTATTTTTCTGCCATTTGAAATGGAAAACACATAAAAACAGAGGTTAAGCTCTGACAGATATTTGTCAAAGCTTTTAAAAAAAAACCAGCATGAAGAGTTCAAAATCCTCTCTCCAAAACTAGAAGGGGGAAAAATACAAAAAAAAAAAGCATGGCCTCATTTATTTGAGTTCCTATTGCAGCCATTTTGTAGGAAATCCTTTATGGGGTGTTGTTTTATTTATTTCTCTGTATCTCACCTTTATCCAACACACTTTCTTCCTCCTATTTTCCCCACAACATAGCCCTGTGGGGTGGGCTGAGAGAGAGGGTCCAAGGTCACCCAGCTGTCTTTCATGCCTAAGGCGGGACTAGAACTCCCAGTCTCTTGGTGATTGGCTGAAAATCATTCAGCTGACTTTCATTGCTAAGATGGGACTTAAACAAACCCTCTCCTGCTTTCTGTGTAGCCGGGCTCTCTGGTAGGAGACTCCCGAAAATTCAAGGGTACCAATTTCAGACACACAAACATTTGAAAATTCAAAACAATGTTCTTTATCACAAAATAAACTAAGCACTCTTTTTGTATTGCAAAGAGCACTCGTCCCAAAACAATCAGGTAGTCTGTACAATTTCCCTTAAGCAGTCATTAAGTACTTAGCCAGCAGCTGTGAAGAATCTTCACACCCCTTCTTCTTCCAACAAAGTGAGACACACACACACACGTTGCTCTGCTTTGGTTTCAAAGGCGTGAAAAATCAACAAAGTCCAGAAAACAGCAACACACGATTCCTGAAGAACTGCGATCAGATACTCTTTCACAACGGCCAAACCCACACGCTGCTATTTATAGCAGCAGCCCTAATTACTGGAGCCCCACCCAAACACAGGTGGGCTCATTTTCTCTTGTAATAATCCTTCAGTTGTTGTCTCCTATACATCACTTCAAAGCCCTTCATGGCATCGGACCAGAATATCTCCGAGACCGCCTTCTGCCGCACGAATCCCAGCCACCGATTAGGTCCCACAGAGTGGGCCTTCTCCGGGTCCCGTCAACTAAACAATGTCGGTTGGCAGGCCCCAGGGGAAGAGCCTTCTCTGTGGAGGCCCCGACTCTCTGGAACCAGCTCCCCCCAGAGATTAGAACTGCTCCTCAAAACCCACCTTTGTCGTCAGGCATGGGGGAACTGAGATATCTCCCCCAGGCCTATACAATTTATGTATGGTATGTTTGTATGTATGTCTGCTTAATAATGGGGTTTTTAAAATATTTTAAATTGTAAATTATTAGATTTGTCATGAACTGTTTTTATTGTGTTGTGAGCCGCCCCGAGTCTACGGAGAGGGGCGGCATACAAATCTAATTAATAATAATAATAATAATAATAATAATAATAATAATAATAATAATAATAATAATCTATGCATGCATGGATGTGTCATTAATTCTTGTTCAGAATCCAAGGATGATACAGATGATTGATCTCCTCCTGGGCTGTCTGCCAAACTCCCCTCTTCCCTGTCACTCATGCTTCCTTGGTCAGAGGAGGCTTCATCGGCAGATTCCATCGGGAGCAAAACAGGTCTGCGGTATGTGGATGTCTCCCCCACATCCACCTGCACATTCCTTGGGGCAGGAGCTGGGCCAGAGCTAACCACAACACTTTCTAGACTGGTGCCTTAACTACTAGACCGAAGTGGTTCACATGATTCATAATTAACCTGCTCAACAGTAGGACATGTGAAAGGGATCTTGGAGTCCTAGTGGACAACCATCTAAATATGAGCCAGCCATGTGCAGCAGCTGCCAAAAAAGCCAACACAGTTCTAGGCTGCATTAACAGAGGGAGAGAATCAAAATCGCATGAAGTGTTAATACCACGTTATAAGGCCTTGGTAAGGCCACACTTGGAATACTGTATTCAGTGTTGATCACCACCATGCAAAAAAGATATTGAGACTCTAGAAAAAGTGCAGAGAAGAGCGACAAAGATGATTAGGGGACTGGACTCTAAAACAAATGAAGAACAGTTGCAGGAACTGGGCATGGCTAGTTTAATGAGAAGAAGGACCAGGGGAGATATGATAGCAGCCTTCCAAAATCTCAGGGATTGCCACAAAGAAGAACATATTCTCTCTTGGTTGGGAGGGGCGAAATATGTATGTGGGAAAAATGCTATTTTTAAAAAGTCAGCAAAATAATGAACAGAAGACGTTTTGCAAATATGTGTATTGGAAGTGTCTCCCAGTCTTAGATTAAAAATAAATAAATAAATCCCAGAAGCAACCCCAAAAATTGTGCATTATATTCGCACCCTGCGTTCTACATCTTGTGGAGCGATGCTAGCATAAGCAAGCAGCATGTAGAATTTGCCTCTAATATTATAATTCTGCAAACGGTATCAGAAGTTATCATCTGCTAGCGATCAGAAGGGGAAGAGTCTGACAGTTTTGTTTGACTGCCTCGCAATATTCCATTAAAGGAAAAATGTCATAAATCGCTTGACGAGGCGAGCCACGGCTCTAGAACAAAGCAGAGTTACACTCCTGAAACAGTAGGAAATGATACGTTTCACAAGCTGCAGAACTGCCATTTTACTCTTATACGTTGTATTTATATATTCTGTTTATTTATTTATCGTCAGACGGTAGGGTTATTTTTACCCCCTTTTGATTTTAGTTTTTTTTTTTTTAAACGATCCATGTTGTCACACCGTTTGAGTTGGAGTGAGTGGAACCTCGGAAATCTTTTCAATAAATAATTAAACCACACCCAGTTGTCAGCGAAGCAGTGGAAGTGATGTGCCGGTGCCTGGAGGCTGTTGGGGTCTGGATGGGTGTCAACAGATTCAAACTCAACCCTGATAAGACGGAGTGGCTGTGGGTTTTGCCTCCCAAGGACAACTCCATCTGTCCGTCCATCACCCTGGGGGGGGGAGTCATTGAACCCCTCAGAGAGGGTCCCCAACTTGGGCGTCCTCCTCGATCCACAGCTCACATTAGAGAACCATCTTTCAGCTGTGGCGAGGGGGGCATTTGCCCAAGTTCGCCTGGTGCAACAGTTGCAGCCCTATCTGGACAGGGACTCACTGATCACAGTCACTCATGCCCTCATCACCTTGAGGTTAGACTACTGCAATGCTCTCTACATGGGGCTACCTTTGAAAAGTGTTCAGAAACTTCAGATCGTGCAGAATGCAGCTGCGAGAGCAGTCATGGGCTTCCCCAAATATGCCCATGTTACACCAACACTCCGCAGTCTGCATTGGTTGCCGATCAGTTTCCGGTCACAATTCAAAGTGTTGGTTATGACCTATAGAGCCCTTCATGGCACCAGACCAGGTTATCTTCAGGACCGCCTTCTGCTGCATGAATCCCAGCGACCAGTTAGGTCCCACAGAGTTGGCCTTCTCCGGGTCCCGTCAACTAAATAATCCCGTTTGGCAGGACCCAGGGGAAGAGCCTTCTCTGTGGCAGCGAAGAGGAACCCACATCTGAGTGCAACATTTTTTTAAAAAAAATATTTTTTTATTAGAACATACACGCAACACACAACATATAACAATGTGCTCAGTTTTTAAGTGCCCACCACCAGACACCATTTACGCAACATGAACTAAGAACACACCCCAAGCAGAGCTGACGCATCCAAAGTTTTCCAAACTCCTTTCGCGTTCAACCAAAGGCTAAGAACGCCTTTATTTGATGCTTTCATTCTTTTGCAAAATTCACAAAGCTGAAGTCGGGGGGCAGGCGGAAATGTTGCACCACGCGCAGGCTCGCACAAGCATTTATAGGATTAAATTTTTGATTCGATTCACCTTTTCTCGGCCAACCCAGATGTATTTATACTAGCCGAACCAAGTCACAAAGCAGAAGATGGCTTTCTTTGCATGCCTTAGTATTTAAGAATGTGATTTACTGAGCAAAGAAAACATGCCCGAATGGGTTCTACAGAAAGTCACATCTCAATAGACTTAATACTCATGGAGAGCGGGCAACAATAGCAATGCTTAAAAGATGCAGAAGGAAGGAAAGAAGAGAAAGGGCCAGATATTGTCATGCAAATGCATTTATTTGCATCCAAATAAAAACTCAAAGTGGAGCTGGGCAGGAAAAAAAATGTAAACATCAATTTATCCATAAGAAACTAGCCCTCCACCATTTATGATGTTGAAACTGTTCCGTTTTTTAAAAAAAATCTCTGTTCTACTGTCAGCCCCGAGTTTGCGGAGAAGGGTGGCATACACATCTAATAAATAATAGTAGTAGTAGTAATAATAATAATGATGATGATGGTGATGGTGATGGTGATGATGCTGTCAAAGCCAGAATTGAAAAATCAACAGACGATCCAAAGTGCAGACTCTATAAAGAAACAGATGAAACAATCTATCACATACTCAGCTGCTGCAAAAATATCGCACAGACTGACTACAAGCATAGACACGATGCTGTGGCACAGATGATCCACTGGAACTTGTGCCGGAACTACCATTTACCAGTGGCAAAGAACTGGTGGGATCATAAACCCGAAAAAGTGGTCGAAAATGAGCAAGCAAAACTACTGTGGGACTTCCGACTTCAGACTGACTGAATTCTGAAGCATAACACACCAGACATTGTGATAGTGGAGAAAAAGAAAGTATGGGGCATCGACATCGCAATCTCGGGAGACAGCAGAATTGAGGAGAAGCAGCTACAAAAATTAGTGAAATACAAAGATCTAAAAATCGAGCTGCAACGACTCTGGCATAAGCCAGTGAAAGTGGTCCCAGTGGTACTTGGCACGCTGGGCGCAGTGCCAAAGGATCTCAGCGGACATTTGAAAAACATCGGAATTGACAAAATCTCCATCTGTCAATTGCAAAAGGCCGCTTTACTGGGATCGGCAAACATAATACGCCGCTACATCACACAGTCCTAGGTGCTTGGGAAGCGCCCGACTGGTGATGAAATATGAAATCCAGCATAGTGATCTCGTTTGCTGTGTTGTACTGACATAATAATTTATTAGATTTGTATGCCGCCCCTCTCCGAAGACTCGGGGCGGCTCACAACAATAATAAAAACAATATTATGGAGAAACAAATCTAATATTAAAAAGAAGCATATAAAAACCCTATCATATTTAAAAACCAAACAACACATACATACCAAACATAAATATAAAAAGCCTGGGGGAAGGTGTCTCAACTCCCCCATGCCTGGTGGTAAAGGTGGGTCTTGAGTAATTTACGAAAGACAAGGAGGGTGGGGGCAGTTCTAATCTCCGGGGGGAGTTGATTCCAGAAGGCCGGGGCCACCACAGAGAAGGCTCTTTCCATGGGGCCCGCCAAATGACATTGTTTAGTCGACGGGACCCGGAGAAGGCCAACTCTGTGGGACCTTATCGGTCGCTGGGATTCGTGCGATAGCAGGCGGTTCCGGAGGTACTCTGGTCCAAAATGTCAAAAGCTTTCTTCAAAAGCAGAAATGCCCGTGCACGCCTTCAGTGATGTGTGTGCAGATTTCAAACCCCATTGCCAGCTTACCGTCATAGTCCCAACTTGAAAGCCGAACATCTGTAGCAATTCATATTTTGGGCAGTAATGTAATTAACGGCAAGAATTTCTTTTCATGCCGCATCACAAAGCCATTTTGAAAGGGAGCAAAAACTCCTTTCTCCAAATTATAAAGAGACAAAATTTACCATTCAGCCATGGAATGCATTAGCTTTCAAATCAAACATATCTCTTAGTCGGTATTTCCATTTGTCTCGCTTATTCAGAGGAATCGCTTCCATCATCGGAGATGCCATAATGCAATGAACAGCCCTTGATTATTCAGCACTTTGGGAGAAACTGTTGGCTCATCGTTATACGTTCTTGAAAAGCAAAGCAAAGGCAAGTCAATCTAATTCCAAATTTTTCACAAGGCTTAGCTTCCTGCTCTCCGTACATTCGTTATGTATGGATTTATTAACATCGCCAAATAGCAGTTGGGAAGGAAGAGGAAGGCGTAGGGAAAAGATAAATGTGGCTCTTTTAATAAGACAAATGACGCAGTGGTTAAAATGAGGTGTCGCAGGCAAACTCTGCCCATTGTCAGGAGTTCAATCCTGACCGGCTCAAAGTTGACTCAGTCTTACATCCTTCTGAGGTTGGTAAAATGAGGACCCAGCTTGTTGAGAGTAGTATGCTGACATTGTAAATGGTCCAGAAATAATTGTAAAGCACTATGCTCTTCTCCTTCTCTTCCTCCTCCTCCTCTTCTTCTTCAACTAGTATTACTACTACTTCTACTTCTACGACTACTACTACTTTTCTTCTTCTTCTTCTAATACTACCACTACTATTTCTACTACTATAGATTTACAAAAATACTACTATTTTTTTATTGGCCAAGTGTGATTTCTACTACTACTACTATTTCTTCTTCTTCTTCTTCTTCTTCTTCTTCTTCTTCTTCCTCTTCCTCTTCCTCTTCCTCTTCCTCCTCTTCTTCTTCTTCTCTCTTTTTTAATCTTTATAAGTAGCCCTGGTGTTGCAGTGATTATAATGTGGTATTGCAGGCAAACTCTCTCCACAGCCTGGAGTTTGATCCTGACCAGGATTTATACCACTGATGGATGTACAGTGGTACCTCGAGATACGAGTTTAATTCGTTCCGGACCTGGGCTCTTAAGTCGAGCAGCTCTTATCTCGAACGACTTTTCCCCATAGGAATTAATGTAAATAATTTTAATTGGTTCCAGCCCTCAAAAAACTCACAAAGTTAGTCTAAATTATGCAGAAAGACATGTTTTTAATGAAGAAATGTACATGTACATATAAATGAATAATGAAGTTTCTTTCACTTAACTTGTAAACTTTCTTAAACTTTTAAATTTACATATGTTCAACTTCTCTGCCACCCAATCCTGTAGGACAGAGGTCCCCAACCCTTTTTGCACCAGGGACCGGCTTTAAGCGATCAAGAGAGGAATGGGTGAATGAATGGACGGAGGGTGGGAAGGAAGGAAGGAAAGAGGGAAGGGACAGGAACAGAGGAAGGAAGCAAGGAAACTTATGAAAGGGGAGAGTAAGAGAGGAATGAGTGAAGGGAGGGAGGGAAGAAGGTGGGAAGGAGAAAGAAAAGAAGAAATAGAGGAAGGGAAGGTAAAAGAGAGAAAGAAAAAGAGCAAGAAAGAAAGCAAGCAAGCAAGCAAGAAAGAAAGAAAGAAAGAAAGAAAGAAAGGGGGAAGGGACAGGAACAGAGGAAGGAAGCAAGGAAACTTATGAAAGGGGAGAGTAAGAGAGGAATGAGTGAAGGGAGGGAGGGAAGAAGGTGGGAAGGAGAAAGAAAAGAAGAAATAGAGGAAGGGAAGGTAAAAGAGAGAAAGAAAAAGAGCAAGAAAGAAAGCAAGAAAGAAAGAAAGAAAGAAAGAAAGAAAGAAAGGGGGAAGGGACAGGAACAGAGGAAGGAAGCAAGGAAACTTATGAAAGGGGAGAGTAAGAGAGGAATGAGTGAAGGGAGGGAGGGAGGGAAGAAGGTGGGAAGGAGAAAGAAAAGAAGAAATAGAGGAAGGGAAGGTAAAAGAGAGAAAGAAAAAGAGCAAGAAAGAAAGCTGCAAGCCCCCCCCCCCGAGCCCCCCAGGCCGGCTGCAACCTTTTAAAACACGCGCGCCGCTTCGCAGCTGTCTCCTGAAGCCGAACACGGAAGTTAGCGTTTGGCTTCAGGAGACAGCTCCTTGGCGCTTGTATCTCGAATTTGGGCTTGTAAGTAGAACAAAAATATCTCTCCCCTCCCAGCTCTTATCTCGAGTTGCTCTTAAGTAGAGCAGCTCTTATGTCGGGGTTCCACTGTAGTAGACTTTTTGTTATTGTTCTCATGAAGTGTATTGTACGCAGTTACCAAAGTATCAGCAGCCAATAAGATTTTAGGAGCCAGTTTAAGAGGAAGAAATGGTCCCTTCATATTGCCTGTAAAATTCTTCTACCAATTTCTTCCTCACTTTTATGAATGTCGCTCTATAGTACTTTCTACCAACTCTTGACTTGAAATTAATATTTCTCCAGTTGCCACCAAAGTCAACACAGCAAGAAGAAATTAACAAATAATAGTCTGACATGCCTTATATGGCATGCCTTATTGACTTTACAATAACCATTCAGAGTTATGGTGGACCTCCAAAAAGTCCACCCAATGTCAAAGAGTCCACCAAAAACAACAACAGATTAAAAGCCCAGAATTTGAATTAAACCATGATTCCACAGAATTATTTTAATTCCCAAGAATTGAGATACTAGATAAGATGATGTTTCTGGATGAAAAGAATCTCCAGATCAAATTCTATTCTATTCTATTCTCTCTGTGTGTCTCTCTTCTTCTTCTTCTTCTTCTTCTTCTTCTTCTTCTTCTTCTTCTTCTTCTTCTTCTTCTTCTTCTTCTTCTTCTTCTTCTTCTTTTTCTTCTTCTTCTTCTTCTTCTTCTTCTTCTTCCTTCTTCTTCTTCTTCCTTCTTCTTCTTCTTCTCCTTCTTCTTCCTTCTTCTTCTTCTTCCTTCTTCTTCTTCCTTCTTCTTCTTCCTTCTTCTTCTTCTTCTTCTTCCTTCTTCTTCTTCTTCTTCTCTCCTTCTCTCTCTCCCCTTCTCTTTTTCTTTTTCTTTCTTTTTTCTTTTTTTTCTCTCTCTCCCACTTTCTCTCTCCTCTCTCTTCTCTCTCTCTCTCTGTTTTTAACCTATCTAGCCTTGTGGCACTTGTGCAAAAAATATGGCCCAGTGGTCTTATAATTTTCATGCAAATTTTTCTTTTCTTAAGATGCCCTCATGTCCCCTTACAAATACAATTTTGTAATAATTTTCACATCTGCCTCTCTCTTTTATGAACCCCTTACTTTTACTATTAACGGGGGTCTTTTTGATCCCCGAGTAAGTCATTCTGAAGCTCTTCACCGTAAGAGTTATGAAATGTGTGCCGTATGCCACTTGTAGATTTAAAGAGGCTCCATTGGAAATAATCGTGTTGGAGAAATGAAATTAGCAACATTGCGATTTATGGCAAAACAAAAACAAAACCCCCAAACCTTCTTGCTGTTTTGACTGCATTGCTTTTTCAAAAGGACTCAGCTATCCCAGTTCTCCAGAGAGCTAAATTGTGCAATCAACAAAGCCCCCCCCAAAAAATATAGAGAGCAGATCCAGATTGAGGGAAAGAGGAGAACTAAGAGAACTGAATCCAAAGCGAAGGGCGACATAGAAATCTAATTAATATATTAATTAATTAATAAATAATGTTAGATTTTAATAATCCCATAATGAGCTTTTATAGGTTTTATAACACAAAACTAGCTGCTAGAATAAAACACGTTCTCTGCAACAACGTGTGGTTCAACTCACTCTTAAATACCCTGAGCAGTACTACTCATGAGTAAACCTCCTCCTGCAGAGCCATTCACACCTGCTCGCTACCCTACGTACTCTAGTATCAAGCAGAGCCTCCTCCTCTTCTCCCAAGTCACTCATAACAGGAAGTGAAGAGTCACTCAT